>NW_026111736.1:360000-380035 GCF_024679095.1 Eriocheir sinensis
CTCTCTCTCTCTCTCTCTCTCTCTCTCTCTCTCTCTCTCTCTCTCTCTCTCTCTCTCTCTCTCTCTCTCTCTCTCTCTCTCTCTCGTTCTTCCTTTTCGCTCTTTCATTTCTTTTTCCGTCTTATTTTCTTTTCAGACTTAGTTTCTTGTGTTTATTATTATTTCTTACGCTCTCCTCATCCCGCCATATCCTTTATTTTCTTGCTTCCTTCGCTCACGTGTTATTTTCCTTGTGTATATATCTTTTTCTCATTCTCGTGTCCACTTAAATTTTCTCCCTCCTGCTTCGTTTCTTCCCTTCCTCTTTTTTTGCTTCGTATATCCCTCACTATTTTCTTCAATAACTTTATTTTTTTTTTCATCATCAGCCTCCTTACCTTTCATCCTATCATCATTCCTCTCTTTATTTTCTTCTCATCTTCCTTTATTCCTTTCCTCCTTTCCTTTCCTGCCCTCCTTTATTATCTTCCTTTCCTCTGTCCTGCCCTCCCTCTTCCTTTTTTTTACTTCAGTGTTCATCCATATTGCCTTTTTCTTCCTTTTCCTTTGTCCCTTCTTTATTTCTTCCTCTGTTACTCTATTTTTTCCATTTTTTCCTTGTCTACATCTTCCTATTCCTCCCTCCCTCCCTCTCTCCCTCCCTGCCTCCCTCCCTCCGTCAGTATATTCCAAAAGCATACCTTCTCCCATTCTATCTCCCTTCAAACCTCGTCCCTTCCTCCTTCCCTCCTTCACCCCCTTCATCTCTCCCTTCTCCCCTCTCCCTCTCTCTCCATCTCTCTCTCTCGTCCACGAGGAGGTACGCCATTTTGCACTTCTTTTTGTTATTGTTATGTTTTCCTTTATTTCATTCTCCCCCTCAACTATTTTTTTTTTTAATTTCGATGTTCATTTGTTTCATTTTTGTGTGCGCGCGTGTTTGTCTGTTTGTTTGTGTTGGGGAAAGAAAAATGGCCGTGATTGATTTATTGGTTTTACTATTTCGTGTTTTTTTGTTTTTGTTTCCTCGTGTTGAGTGGAGAAATTTGTTTTTTGTTTTTGCTGTTGTTATTTTGTTTTTGTTGTATCGGGAGAGTAAAATGAAAACTGGCGAGGGTGTTCCGTGGAGTGTTTGGGAAGTAGTGTATAGTATTTTTTTTTTCTTTCTTTTATTTTCATTTAAGCTTGTAGTAATGTTGAGTGGAGTGAGTTTTTCCGTGATTCTTTTTTCTTGTTAACGTGCATGTTATTTATTTATTTATTTGTTTTTTTGCTTTTCAATTTGTATGATTTTTTTTATTTATTTATTTATTAACGTATATGGATATTCTATATACGACCTTAATTATAGTTTAGAATTTGTACGATTGTTTTCTTTATATTTTATTTCTTCAACTGCGATTCTCTTAATTATCAAAGTGTATGAATTTCCAGTGTGTGTAATTTTCTTTTTTCTTTTCAATACGTAATTACTTCTCTAAGATTTTCAATATATATGACTTGTTTTTTTTCTTTTTTGTTTTCTTTTTTCCTACTCTTTTACTTCACTACACATGCATATTTTCTTTTTTTTCTTGTTTTCTTTTTTTCTGCTTTTTCCTTTTTTTTCCTTCTCATTACACATGGATATTTTCTTCTTTTGTTTTCTTCTTTTCCTTCTCGTTTTCTTTCTCACTAACCATTTTGTTGTTCTAAATGTGTATGCGTTTCAAAGCGCCGAGTGGCTTAATTAAAAAAAACTACCCACATGCTGTCCAGAAGACCACCTATCAACCCGGACTCTAGATTCTAGGATTAAAGATGAGCTCCGGGAGGGCAGCATGAGCCAGTGCAAGATGGCGCCACTATAAACACTCGCCTGCGCCAGAACGGGCTGGGTCGACTATCAGGACCCACCGGGAAAAAGCCTTGGACCGACCATCAGGATCCACCGGGAAGAAGCCTACCGGCGCTATAGGTCTAGACGTAAAAAAGAAAAAAGAAATAAAAAAAGAAAAAAATAAAAGAAAATAAAAGCAAGTGAATTACAAACGTACTGATGATTTTTAAGCAGCGATAGTAACATCAATTTATTAATACATCAACACATTTATTTACACCAGCATTTACTTGTTTATTCGTTCATTACATAAACTGGATTACTTATATGTATTTTTTTTCGGTGATTCAATATTTTGCGGGTGAATATTTTAGTTTTTTTGTTTTTATTTCCCAGGTTTCAAGGTTCGTCAAAGTCAGCCTCCGCAAAAACCAAACACCGGAGCCAAAAGTAATTAATTGGACCACGACTTTTGGTACTTCTGTTTGCCTTTCATTTTTTTCCCCCTCACTCCTCTTTCCCGTTTCTTCGGCCCGCCCTTGTTATCTCTCTCTCTCTCTCTCTCTCTCTCTCTCTCTCTCTCTCTCTCTCTCTCTCTCTCTCTCTCTCTCTCTCTCTCTCTCTCTCTCTCTCTCTCATTCTTTCTCTTTCGTTTTTTTTCTTTCTTTTCTTTTTGTATTTTTTCTTTTTTTTCTTTTCTTGCTCTTTTTCTTTCTTGTTCTTTTACTTTTTCTTTCTCTTTCTTTCTTTCGCTTTCTTTCTTTCTCTTTCTTTCTTTTTTCCTCTTTCCTTCTCTTTCTCTCTCCTTTTTCTCTTTCCCTTTTTTTTTCTTTCCTCTCTCTCTCTCTCTCTCTCTCTCTCTCTCTCTCTCTCTCTCTCTCTCTCTCTCTCTCTCTCTCTCTCTCTCTCTCTCTCTCTCTCTCTCTCTCTCTCTCTCTCTCTCTCTCTCTCTCTCTCTCTCTCTCTCTCTCTCTCTCTGTGTGATGTGGTTAATTGTTTGTTTGAGTTTCACCAAATAAACACAAGCCAATGAGTGTGTTTGCCCGCCTTTCAATCAGTTTGTTTGTGTGTTCATTTGTGTGTGTGGGTTTGCTTATATGTATCTGTTTGTCTGTCTGTATGATTGCCCGCCGAGTCTTTCATGTCTGTTTGTCCTCTGAATGCCTGTGTGTCTCTGTGTATGTGTGTGTTTGTTTACGAGTCAATCCTTCCCTGCTGCCGTTTTTTTTTCCTTTTCGTTTTGGTAATTATTGGGTCTATTTCTGTCGGTCTCGGTCTGACAATGTTTTATTATTATTTTTTTTTACAACAAAGGAGACAGCTCAAGGGCACACAAAAAAAGAAAACAATAATAGAAAATCCCTCTACTCGCTGTTTTTATATGATTTGTTTTTTTTCTGTGTTGTTTGTGTTTGTTTGTGTTGCTTTATCGTTGTTATTTTGATTGTCTTCCTGTCTATTAGTTATCTGTCCCCTAATCTGTCTATCACTTTATCTGCCCACCTGTCTTTCTTTCCATCTATATTACTATGTGCGCTCTTGTCGTTTTTTATTTCTCTATTTCACTAATTATCGTTCATTTAAATCGTATGAGTAGCGGGCTTTGTTATATTATTGTTTCATTTTTGTGTGTCCTTGAGCTGTCTCCTTTGTTGTAAAAAAAATATAAATAAATAACTTCCTCCTCGTCCATATGCGTCAATTTATTAATTTATATGTGTGCTAAATTATCTTCCTCCCTTCCCGCTATTCATCCTCTTATTCCCTTCCTCCCCCTCCCACACTCTTATCCTTCCTCCCTTCCTTCTTTCACTCCTTTTGTCCCCTTCCTCCCCCTCCCACACTCTTATCTTTCCTCCCTTCCTTCTTTCACTCCTTTTGTCCCCTTCCTCCCCCTCCCTTACTCTTATCTTTCCTCCCTTCCTTCTTTCACTCCTTTTGTCCCCTTCCTCCCCCTCCCACACTCTTATCTTTCCTCCCTTCCTTCTTTCACTCCTTTTGTCCCCTTCCTCCCCCTCCCACACTCTTATCTCTCCTCCCTTCCCTCTTTCCTCCTTTTGTCCCCTTCCTCCCCCCCTCCCCACTCTTATCTTTTCCTCCTTCCCTCTTTCCTCCTTTGTCCCTCCTCCCTCCCACACTCTTATCTTTCCTCCTTCTTTCCTCCTTTTGTCCCTTCCTCCCCTCCCACTCTTATCTTTCCTCCTTCCTTCTTTCCTCCTTTTGTCCTCCCCCTCCCACTCTTATCTCTCCTCCCTTCTTTCCTCCTTTTGTCCCCTTCCTCCCCTCCCTCTTATCTTTCCTCCCTTCCCTCTTTCACTCCTTTTGTCCCCTTCCTCCCCCTCCCACACTCTTATCTTTCCTCCCTTTCTTCTTTCACTCCTTTTGTCCCCTTCCTCCCCCTCCCACACTCTTATCTTTCCTCCCTTCCCTCTTTCACTCCTTTTGTCCCCTTCCTCCCCCTCCCACACTCCTATCTTTCCTCCCTTCCCTCTTTCACTCCTTTTGTCCCCTTCCTCCCCCTCCCTTACTCTTATCTTTCCTCCCTTCCTTCTTTCACTCCTTTTGTCCCTCCGTCCATTCGTCCTTTCCTTCCTTCCCTTGTCTATACATATTTTTCTAACCTCCAGTTTATATAATTGCAAAATCGTATCTATATAACTGACTATATTCTTGTCTACATCCACATTGTTATCGCTGAATATACGCGTTTGTTTGCTTGTTAACTTTTACTACAGATGAGGTTTTAATTATCTGTCTGTCTTTTCCAGGTGAGGAGAAACGCATGGTTAGCTAGAGGGACCCAAGAAGTGCTTACATCCAGGTATGAAAAAAATGTTTGTTTGCCTCAACCTCCAAGCGCCTGCAACACGGATTTTGCAGAATGTTTGATCTTGGAATGTGTGTGTGTGTGTGTGTGTGTGTGTGTGTGTGTGTGTGTGTGTGTGTGTCTGAGTCTGAGTCTGAGTGTGTGTGTGTGTGTGTGTGTGTGTGTGTGTGTGTGTGTGTGTGTGTGTGTGTGTGCGCGCTCTGTATCTTTTTTTTTTTTGTGTGTGTGTGTGCGTGCGTGCGTGTAGGGGGTCGCCGCGCCCTGCCTCCCCATGCATATAATTGTCTCTTTTCCCCGTGACCGCAGCGCCGGGAGTGGCTCGGCGCGCGATTACAAATAATGAGTTTTATTCATTGCGAGTTAGTCAGGTGCGGCGAGGGTGCGGCCGCTCGTGAAGTGCCCGCCCGCGTCCCCCTCAGCACCCCCCCCCTCAGCCCCTCTGCCTTCTTCCCTCCCCCAAAGCCTCTGTCCTCCCTTTCCTCCCTCCAACCCCTCTCTTCCCTCTCTTTGTTCTTCCCTCCCCCTCCGTCGTTTCCTTTTTCCCTTCCATCACTCCGTTGTTTCCTTTCTTTCCTTCCCTCCAGCCGCCAATCCTTTGCCCTCTTTCAACCTTTCCTTTATCTCCTTTCCTTTCCCCTCTTCTCCTCCTCCGCCGTTTCTTTACCCCTTTTCCTCCCCACTTCCACCTTCCTTTCACCTTTACCTCCCTCTGCCGTTTTCATTCCTCCCTTCCCACCTTCCACCCTCTTCTTTCCCTTCTTCTCCTCCCACCCACAGTATGTCTTTCCTTCCTCCTTTCTCTCACCCCTTCTTTGTCTCCGTCGTTTCCTTTCCTCCCCTCCCACACTCCCCCATTTCACCCCTTCCCTTCCTTCATTGTTTTCTTTCTTCCCTCTTTCTATTCCTTCTCTTCTTTCCTTCCTTAGTTCGTTTCTTCATTCATTCATTCATTTGTTCATTCATCCTTCATACAATTTTCTATATGTTTTCTTTATTTATTCCATCCTATCTTTTTTTTTTTTACTTATTTCCCTCATTCTTTAACTCTCTATTCCATCCTTCCTTTGTAATTTTTCTTTCTTTTTTCTTTGTCTTTCCTTCCTTCCTTCCTTCCTTTCTTCCTTTCTTTCTTTCTTTTTTTCTTTCTTTCTTATTCTTCCTTCCTAAATTCTTTCCTTGGTTCCTTCCTTCCTTCCTTCCTTCCTTCCTACATTCTTTCCTTGGTTCCTTCCTAACACAATCCTTTTCCCTTTGTAGTGTAATAATCAGCACGCCTAGCAACGAATCCACTAGACCAGGTTTAATCTTAGCCTGGGTAGTCGGCGCCTTACCAACTAAGCTGTTCATCCTTCCTCTCGGTCTGGTCGATAAATTGGTACCCGGAGAAACATTGGGAAGATAATCCATGGTAACCCGGTATAGAGAGTTCTTCCCCACATACTTAAGGGCTGAGGAGAGACGGAGATGAGCACTGACGCAATACCCAGCTGTAACATATTCTCCCGAGTTTATCCTTCACCTGAATTCCTCCTCCCTTCATTTCCTCCCTCCTTCCTTCCTCCTCTTGGACGTTTAATTTAATCTTCCTCTCCGACTCCCATCTGTTTCCATATTATTGTTTCGCCTCCCCTTCATACCGCCTCTCTCTCTCTCTCTCTCTCTCTCTCTCTCTCTCTCTCTCTCTCTCTCTCTCTCTCTCTCTCTCTCTCTCTCTCTCTCTCTCTCTCTCTCTCTCTCTCTCTCTCTCTCTCTCTCTCTCTCTCTCTCTCTCTCTCTCTCTCTCTCTCTCTCTCTCTCTCTCTCTCTCTCTCTCTCTCTCTCTCTCTCTCTCTCTCTCTCTCTCTCTCTCCTCTCTCTCTCTCTCTCTCTCTCTCTCTCTCTCTCTCTCTCTCTCTCTCTCTCTCTCTCTCTCTCTCTCTCTCTCTCTCTCTCTCTCTCTCTCTCCTGACATGCTAATTGATAAACCATGAAATACATCGCTACAGAGAGAAGAAGGAAGATAATCAAACTTGTAATAATATTTAAATGCCCTTCAATTTTGTTTTCATGAAAATGTTACACACACACACACACACACACACACACACACACACACACGTTTATATACGGAGCGGAAGGAAAACAAAGAGAGAGAATAAAGGAGAAGGAAAAGAATGGAAGAGAGTGGAAATGAAGAGTGATAAGGGAAGGGTAAGAAGAAGAAATAGGAAAAGAAATGTAAATTGGAAGAAAGATTAAGAAAGATGGAGAAAGTAAGGAAGAGATAGAGAGGAATAGAGAGAGGAATAAGAGGAACAGAAGAAGAATGAACACGAAGAACACATGTAAGAGGAGAATGACGAGTAAAATAGAATAGGAAGAGGAGGAGGATTGATAGGAAAGAGGAGGAAGAGGAGGAGGAGGAGGAGGAGGAGGATGGGTAGGAGGAAAGTAACCAACAGGAAGGGAGGAAGAGGAGAAGGAGGACAAGATAAAAAATAAGAGAAAGATTGAATAAAGGAGAACGACTAAGAGGAAGTGGGCTAGGAGGACATGACTGAGGAGGAGGAGGAGGAGGACGTGGAGGACAAATAGGAGGAAAACGATTAATAGGAGAGATCGAGGAGGAGGAGGAGGAGGAGGAGGAGGAAGAGGACAAGTAAGAGAGGGAGAGGGATTACTAATAGGAGAGAATCAGGAGGAGGAGGAGGAGGAGGAGGAGGAGGAGGAAGAGGACAAGTAGGAGAGGGAGAGGGATTACTAATAGGAGAGAATCAGGAGGAGGAAGAGGAAGAGGAGGAGGAGGGGGAGGAGGAGGATGCCTAGTATATAGTCTTGAACCTTCAATATTCACGGGGACTTGGAAACGAGAAGCACTCCTGGACGCTATATTAAGGCTTGAGTGCTGGGAGAGGAGGAGGAGGAGGAGGAGGAGGAGGGTGAATAAATGATGAGGAAAAGGGAAGGAAGATGAAAGACAAAGAACGGTAATGATAGTAGTAGTATTTAGTAGTAGTAGTAGTAGTAGTAGTAGTAGTAGTAATAGTAGTAGTAGTAGTAGTAGTAGTAAAATAAATAGTTAGGTAGAGAAGGGAAAGGGTAAGGAGAGAGAGAGATGAAATAAAGTAGAAAAGAGAAAAGGTGGGAGGACATAAGGTAACACACACACACACACACACACACACACACACACACACACACACACACACACACACACACACACACGATCTCAATTCTTCCCTCCCTCCTACTGTCCCCCCTCTCCCCCTCCCTTCCTCCCTCCCGCCAGTGGGTTGTAGGTCACCGTAGGGGGTGTATATTTATTACAGGTGTGGTGGTGAAGGTGGTGGTGGTGGTGGTGGTGGTGGTGATGGTGGTGGTGGTGGTGGTGTGTGTGTATATTGTAATGCCTTCCTGCTTGATATTTAAAACTCTAGAATTTTTCCTCCTCCTCCTGCTTCTTCTCTTAATACCCTCTATTATTATTATTATTATTATTATTATTATTATTATTATTATTATTATTATTATTATTACGTTATTATTCGTTGTTAATCCTCGACTCCTTCGTTGTTTTCTCTCTTTGTTTCCACGCTGTCATTCTCATTCCTCTGCTTCCCTTTTCCTCTTTTATCGTATTCCTTTTCTCTTACCATTCACCTTATATCTTTATCTTATCTCATTTATTCCCTTTTCCCCCTCTTCCCTCCTCCCTTCTGTATATATCTCCTTCACAAGTCACTATCTCTTTCTTTTACCTTTTCTCTGCTTTCCTTTCTTCCTTTCCTCATTCTTTTCCTCATCATATTCTTCGTCTAATTTCTTGACTTCTCTATGCCTCTCTTTCTATCCTTCCTCTTTCCCCTTTTCCCCTTACTTCTCATCCCTTTCTTCCATCCCTCTTTTCCTTTACACCTCACCTTTATCCCCTCCCCCTTCCCCTCACCCTTAACTCATATCCCTTTCTTTCATCCCTTTTTTCCTCTACCCTCACCTTCATTTCCTCCCCTTTCCCCTCCCCCTTCCCCTCCATCCCATTCTTCCATTCCTCATCTTCATCATTATCATATTCGTCATCTAATTTCTTAACTTTTTTTCTATGCCTTCCCTTCATCCTTTGCCCCCTCCCCATTCTTCCCATCTCTCTCTTCCCCATCACATTATTCATCTAATTTCTAACTTCACCGTTCATCTCTTCCTAACCTCCTACCAATCCCTCCCCCTTCCTTCTATTCCTCATTCTCTCCCCTTCACATTCTTCATCTAATCTCTTAACTTCACTTCTTCACCCCCCCCCCCCCCCACTTCAACCCTACCTTTAACTGTACCTACGAAACTCCAACTAGTCCCTCCCTTTCCCTTCCTCCTCCCCAACCCCTTCCCCTAACAGCAACCTCTTCCTTGCCTACCAGACCTAATTCCTCCCCTTCTGCTTTTCCCATCCCCTTCTCTTTCCCTTTCTCTAATACCCAAACTCTTCCTTACTCCTTCTCCCTTACTCCTTCACTCCCCCCTTCCTTCCTCCCCTTCTGCCTTTCCTTCCTCTTTCCCTTTCCCTTTCTCTAATAACTCTTCCTAACCTGCAAATCTTAACTAATCCTTTCCTTCCTCCCTTTCCTTCTCCATCCCCCTTCCCATTCCGTCCTTCCCCCCTCCCTTTTCCCTTCCCCTTTCCCTTTCTCTAATACCCAACTCTTCCTAACCTACCAAATCTTAACTAATTCATCCCTTCCTCCCTTCCCTTCCCCATCCCATTCCCCCCACCCCTTCCCCTAACCCCCGCGGCATCTTACCCTCGAGAAAAAGGGGGAAGAATCATGCTTCTTCCTCGGGGAAAATATTATGTTGCACACTGAGGAAAATTTTGGACTTTGGCGCAAAACTTTTAAGCCGGAGTCATAAATCAGCGGGGCAAATTACTGCCCTGCCTTGCGTGTGCCCAGGCGGGGGAGGGAGGGGGAAGAGTGGAAGAGATGGATGTTGATTGGTGGGGTGGGTAGATGGGGAAGGAAGGAGGTGGGGAGGTAGGTGGAGAGAGGGGAGAGACAGGTGGGTAGGTAGGTGAGGAGGGAGGGGAAGAAGGGGAGGGAAGAGAAGGAAGTTGATAGGTGGGGAAGGGAGATGGGGAAGGAAGGAGGTGGGGATAGGGGAGAGACAGGTGGGTAGGTAGGTGAGGAAGGAGGGGAACACGGGGAGAGGGATGAAGAAGTTGATAGGTGGGGATGGGGAAGGGATAGGGAAGAGCCAGGCAGGTAGGAAGGGGGGAGAGGGGAAAGGGAGGAAATTGATAGGTGGGGAGGGTAGTGGATGTGGAAGGAGGAATGTGGAGAGGGAAGGAGGGGAGACATATTGGTAGGTAGGGAGGTGTGGAGGGAGAGGAAGAAGTTGGTAGGTGGGAGGATAGGACTGAGAGGATAGGGGAGAAGGTAGATAGGTAGAAATGCCGAAAGAGAAGGAGGGAGACAGGAGGGAGGCAAATAGGTAGGTAGGTAAGAAGTTGGAGAGAGAAAGAAGGAGCAATTGGGAGAGATAGGAAAGTGTGGAGGTGGGGGAGAGATTGGAAGAAGTTGATAGGTGGGGAGAGTAAGTATAGGGAAGAAGTTAGGTGGAGAGGGGGTAAAGAAGGAGGTAGACAAGTGGATAGGTAGGGGAGTGGAGAGATGGGGAGAGAGGGGAGGAAGTTGATATCCAAGGAGGTAAGTTGGAATTGAGAGAAGGTAGGTCGGTAGGTAGGCATGAAGGTAGGATGGGGAGCACTTACCTAGGTGGAGGTGAGAGAGAGACCATCACTGTCAAACTAAGCTCCTCACCCCTTTACCCACTATCCTCCCTCCTTCCCCCATCCCCCCATCACCTGTCACCACCTATATCCCATCACTACCCCCACCCTCACCACCACCACTATCTTTAAAACCGTCACCACCACCTTCACCACCACCTCCCCCTCCCCCTATCTGTCCCCCCCCTCCCCCCCAACCACCGTGACCTGGCCAAGAATGTGACTCCCTCATTGATTATCGAAGTGGGAGTCATTTGAGGCGGGAAGACGCGCCTCAGCCAGCCAGCCACGAGGAGGAGGAGGAGGAGAAAGAAGAAAAAATAGCAAGAGGAGGAGGAGAAGAAGAAGAAGAAGAAGAAGAAGAAGAAGAAGAAATAGAAGAAGGAAAAAAAGAAACAAAGAAGAGGAAGAAGAAGTAGAAGAAGAAGAAAGAGAAATAAAAAAAGAAGAGAAGAAAAAAAAGAGAAATAAGGAAAAGAAGAAATCAGAAAAAAATGAGAAAGAATAAGACGAAAAATAAGAATAAGTAAAAATGAAGAAAAGAAGGGAAGAAAAGAAGAAAGGAAATAAAGAAAAGAAGAAGGATGCGAAAAAATGCAAATAAAATGAGATTAGCGTGAAGGAAGAGGAGGAAAATAACAAGGGAGAAGGAGGAAAAAATGACTGGGATGATGAGGAAGAAGAAGAAAAAGAGAAGAAAAATAGAAGGAAAAGAAAATAAAGAAAAGGAGTGAAGAGGAGGAAATGAATTAGAAGAAGAAGAAGGAAGAAAAAGACTCGGAGGAAGAGGAAGAGGAAGAGAAGGAGAAGGAGGACAAGGAAGAGGAGGGCGAAGAAGAGGAGGGAAAATAGATGAGGAGAGGAGGAGGGGGTCAGGGGGATATCTCCGCAGAAGTAACTTAAAAGAAAATCAAAACCAATTTTCCCGAAGAAACGAGGAATTTCATAAGCGGGCGATATTAATTTTGTCCCCATAAAGGAGGAACAACAGCGGAAAGGAAAACGAACCTCCCAAAACAGTAACAGAAAAAAAAAGAGAAATATTCAAAAAGAAGACAATGAAAGATATGCAGCGAAGAAAAAAAATAGCGGGTTATTGAATTAATGGATTTTTTTTATTAAACTTTACTAAATAATGATGAATCTAATAAATGGAAATGATCTAATAAGCGGGAGAGAAAGAATAAGGAAGAAAATGAGAGATAATTTATAAGAAGAAAGAATATATGAACAAGTAGATGAAACAAAGAAAAGGAAAGATAAATAGACCGAATAAGTGAAGAAAAAGAAGAATGAGGAGAAAAGAAGAAGAATGTGAAGAAAAATAAGAATAAGTAGAAGAAACGAAAGAAAATAAAGAAAATAGACTGAATAAGTAGAAGAAAATGAAGAATGAGGAGAAAGAAGAAAGAATGTGAAGAAAATAAGAATAAGTAGAAGAAACAGAAGAAAATAAAGAGAAATAGACTGAATAAGTGAAGAAAATGAAAATGAAGAAAAGAAGAGAAAAAGAAGAAGAAAAATAAGAATAAGTAGAAGAAACGAAGAAAATGAAGGAGAAATAGACCGAATAATTAGAGGAAAAAAGAAGAAAGAAATGACGAAACACACACACACACACACACACACACACACACACACACACACACACATTTTCGCATCCCTTCCCTCCATTCCATCACCAATGTCATTCCCCAACCTCCAACAGTCGCCTCCCCTCCCCTTAATTTCCCCTCCCCTCCCCCTTCTCCTCCCCTTCTCTCTCCTCTCCTCACTTCTCCAACCCCAACTCTCTCTTTCCTCTTCCCTCCCCTCCTCTTCCACCACCACCATCCATCTCCTTCCTATCTTCTTCACTCCCTCCATCTCTTCCTTTCCCTCTCTCTATCAACCCCCATCTTTATCTTTGCACTTTCCTTCCTCTCCTTTCTCCCTTCTCTTCCTCCCTCCGCTATCTTCCCTTCATCCTTTTCATAATTACCATCATCACTTCTGTGCCTATCTTTTTCACCCTATCTACTAACTCCCTTCCTCATCTTTCCCTTCCCTTTCTCTCTTCTTCCTCACTTCTGCCACTCCTCCCCTTCCATTACCTTCTATTTCCCCTTTTCTTCCTCACCATTCTTACCTACTCCCCTTTATTTTCCTCATTCCCCCTACTTTTCACTCCCCACTCCCCTTCTCCCCTTCTTCTACCCACTCTCTTCCCTCCTCTTTCTACTCCCCACTCCCTTTCCCTCTTTTTCCACCCCCTCCACCCCCACTACCACCATGACCATTCTCCCCCCTCCCCTTACCCTCACCCCAGTCCCCCCTTCCTCTCCCCGTCACCTCCCACCACTACCCATCATCTGTCCTCTTCACCCATCACTGCCACCCATTTCCTGCCCCCCCCCCCTCAACCCCCACACCGCCCCCCACCCCCCCACCCCCTCACCCCCTGCTAATTTCCCGCCTTATTACTCCGGAACAGTCATGTGAAGCGCCATTTTACGCCTCCCTGCTTGCTGCCCTCCGCCCCTCCCCATCCCCCTCACTCCCCACCCCCTCAGGCCACGAATCATCCCCCCCTTCCCCCTCCCCCTCATCTCTTCCTCTTCCCCTTCCTCCTTTGCTTATTCCCCGTCCCTGTTTACCCCATTCATCAGGCTCAATTTATCCCCTTCTGTTCCCCCCCTCTCTCTCTCTCTCTCTCTCTCTCTCTCTCTCTCTCTCTCTCTCTCTCTCTCTCTCTCTCTCTCTCTCTCTCTCTCTCTCTCTCTCTCTCTCTCTCTCTCTCTCTCTCTCACTCTTCTCTTACCCATCAAATCCCTATTTATTTCTCCTCTCCCTCACCCCTTTTCCCTCTACCTTCACCCCAATCTCGTCTCCCCCCCACTCCCCCGTCCCCACCCCACCAGATTTCAATCCACCCCTTTTAATTCTGCTTATTCCCCTCCCAACCGATCCTCGCCCCCACCGCTCTATCTCTCTCTCTATCCCTGCTTCTCTTACTAATTTATCACCACTACATCAGACTTTATTTTATGCCCTTCATTCTTTCCTCTATCTGTGCTTACTGTTCACTTTCATTCCCATCTCCCTCAAGCTTCTCGTTATTTCTCCTCTCTATATCCAACCTTCGCTTCCAACATCTTTCCGCTTTCTCTCTACTTCCTTAAAACTCTGTCCCTTCCCGTTTTCTTTCTCCTTCCCTTCTCCTTCCTCCCCTGTATCACAAATCCCTCCACCGTTGTCACTCCTTGTTTTTCCTTCCTCTTTTTCTTCACTAATACTTCATTGTCTTCTTTTTTTTTCTTAACATTTGCTTTCAGGTTACAATTTTTCTTCCTTTCCCTTCCACCCGGGCGGAGTGGAAAAATTTGGGCGGCTTTTCCGATACCCTACGCCCCTGTCCACCCAGCAGTGAATGGGTGCCAGGTATTAATCGGGGGTCTGTTGCCTTCTCCTATAATTCCTTCCCCTCCTGTCTCTCTCCGGCATATGACCACAGATGTTGCACCGACTAAACGAAACTTTCCAACTTTTCCTTTCCCTTCCATTTTTTTTTTTTCCGTTTTGCCTTCCACTTCCTGAATCTTCTGCCCACAGCCCGTTCCGTCATCCATTTCCTCTCCTTGTCCTTTCCTTACTTTGTTCCCTCTCATTCCTCATTATAAGGCCCCGTCCTCTCGTTCCTTCCTTTCCCTTTCTTTCCCTTTTATTCCCAAACCTTCCCAGCCCATTCCCTTCTTCCCCATCCCATCCCATCTTTTTTTTATCCCCTCCTGATCCTTCCTTCCCATCCAGAACCTTCCCAGCCCATTCCCTCCTTCCCCATCCAATTCCATCTTCTTCTATCCCCTCCTGATCTTCCCTTCCCTTCCCTTCCCTTCCAATCCCATCCCTTCCCATCCCAGAACCTTTCCAGCCCATTCCCTCCTTCCTCATCCAATCCCATCTTTTTCTATCCCCTCCTGATCCTACCTTCCCTTCCCTTCCCTTTCCATCACTTCCAATCCCATCCCTTCCCATCCAGAACCTTCCCAGCCCATTCTCTTCCGTTCAAAAATACAGTTCTCTTATATTAGTCTTCCCCTTCCCTTTATCCTACCCATTCCCATTTTGCAGCCTTCCCCATCTACCCCATCACCTCCTATCTCACCCACTCCCTTTTCCACTCCTCGCATCCTCACTCCACCTCCCCACTGCACATACCACATACTATCCCCAAATCCTATATCCCACCCCTATCTATCTCTTCAATCCTCAACCCTCCTACCGCCCCTCACTCTCTCTTCACACTCCTCCCCCATAGTGCACCCCTTCTTCCTCCCCCTCCCTCCCCCCCTCCAACTGTATATGTCAGGCACCCCCTCCCTACGCCCCTAGTATATGGTGGTGGTGGTGATGGTGGTGGTGGTGGTGGTGGTGATGTAGGGTCACCACCAAGCAATAATGTCACTGGTGTTTTATGTTACCGCAGTGTCTGTTTTACGCTGTTTTAAGTACACACACACACACACACACACACACACACACACACACACACACACACACACACACACACATATACACATACACACATATATACACACACAAAACTTTCACCCCCACACACAAACAGACATACACACACACAGACAGACAGACAGGCACACACACACACACACACACACACACACACACACACACACACATAAACACAGACACACACACACACACACACACACACACACACACACACACACCGCTGTCGGATTTACTGCTAACATTCTACGCCTTCCAAAAAAAAACAAAAAGAAATAAAAGATAAAAGCCTTATATCGCTGCAAGATTTACTGCGTTCGTTGCGTTACGGTGTTGCAAAAAAAAAAAAAAAAGAGAACGGGAAGTGTTACATTCACCTTCCCTATCGCAATACAAAAAAAAAAAAAAAATGTTGCGCTCCATGTTGCCCGTCACACTAAACTAACTCGCTTTTTGGCTTCATTTGTAAGGGCTTGGGATTTTTAAAGGTGCAGTTTATGTGTTAAGAGTAAACTATGCGAGATTAAAGAGCCGCCTTGTTTGATATCGTCCTTTTTTTATCTTACAACAAAGGGCTCAAGGGCACAAAAAAAGGAAACATTAATATATAAAATCTCGTCACCCTTTCAATACTTGTACGTAACGAGAAAGGAGACAAACCAAGGACTAGTAAAGTAACACATCATTAGAGGAGGATGCTGAAAAGAAGTCTAGCATAAAAAGACTGTTCACCTGTTGCCTTCACTCATCATACTACGAAAAGTGTTGATGGTGAAGTTGCACGCGTTTCAGTTTTATCTTATTTTGTGTTCCCTCTTCGAATAGGAAAAAAAAAACACTTCCCAGCCCTTCTTCCTCATCGAATTTCATCTTTTTCTATCCATTCATGATCCTTCCTTCCCTTCTAATCCCATCCCTTCCCATCCAGAACCTTCCCAGCCCATTCCCTCCTTCCCCATCCCATCCCATCTTTTTCTATCCCCTCCTGATCCTTCCTTCCCTTCCCATCCCTTCTAATCCCATCCCTTCCCATCCAGAACCTTCCCAGCCCATTCCCTCCTTCCCCACCCCATCCCATCTTTTTCTATCCCCTCCTGATCCTTCCTTCCCTTCCCATCCCTTCTAATCCCATCCCTTCCCATCCAGAACCTTTCCAGTCCATTCCCTCCTTCCCCATCCCATCCCTTCCCATCCAGAACCTTCCCAGCCCATTCCCTTCCTCCCCATCCCATCCCATCCCATATTTTTCTATCCCTTCCTGATCTTTCCTTTCCTTCCCATCCTTTCTAATCCCATCCCTTCCCATCCAGAATCTTTCCAGCCTTTTCTCTTCCTTTAAAAAATACTTACAGTTCTCTTATATTAGTCTTTGCCGCATTAGAACAAAAAGGCTTACACTCGTAGTCTCCTGGAGGCGCTTTCAACTAACAAATATTTATAAAGTCCACAAAGGCGACTAGTTGGAATCTGAAGAGGTTTTTTTATGTTCATGAGTGCAGAAGCCTTGTCAACTCTCATGGCTCATAAAACTACCATGGAAATACTGCACAACTTCCAGGAAAGTATTTAAAATGTGGTTGTGATAGCTCTGAAACGTTT
This sequence comes from Eriocheir sinensis, assembly GCF_024679095.1. NCBI lineage: Eukaryota > Metazoa > Arthropoda > Malacostraca > Decapoda > Varunidae > Eriocheir > Eriocheir sinensis. Next base: position 376,492 of record NW_026111736.1, read on the forward strand.
GAAGATATTTTCACACACACACACACACACACACACACACACACACACACACACACACACACACACACACACACACCCTATCCAGTCTGCTAGAAAAGAAGGTGAAGGTATACTGTCCTACTGAAAAAGAATCATGTGTCTGTGTACTGCTTGCAATCATTTAAGCACACACACACACACACACACACACACACACACACACACACGCACACACACACACACGCACATACACACACATTTACTACATCGAAAAAGACATATATATTCACTGCTCCGAAAGTAAGACACACCTATATATCTACTTCTGAAACACACACACACACACACACACACACACACACACACACAACTATATATTTACTGCTCCGTAAGTAAGACACACCATTATATCTACTGCTGAAAATAAAGACCCTACATGTTCACTACTACGAAATACACATCCATTAGTTCACAAGGGAGAATGGACGTAGCTATCTCATGTTCACTGCTACGGAGAAGTTACACACGCCTATATTTAATTCTCGGAAAATAAGATTGATTGATTGATTGATAGTTTACTGTTGCAGGTAAACAACAAGGGAGAAGGGAGGAACATGCTATCCCAACCCCCAGGCAGGGCAGAGTGTGATTATACAACTAAGGATACATTTGTAGGTAGCACCATGAAACTAAAAAGATACAATGGTAGGAATGAATGCACAACAAGGGAGGGGGTCAAGACACATCTATACATTCAATGCGGCGAAAAACACGGAGCCTCTATATTTACTGCTACAAAAAAGGTGGATTAGTTTTTATGTACTGTTTGCTTCCTCATCCAGGGCAGAAAAGAAAGAAAGAAAAAGCGCTCCACCTGTCTCTATATTCTGTGCGCTCTCTCTCTCTCTCTCTCTCTCTCTCTCTCTCTCTCTCTCTCTCTCTCTCTCTCTCTCTCTCTCTCTCTCTCTCTCTCTCTCTCTCTCTCTCTCTCTCTCTCTCTCTCTCTCTCTCTCTCTCTCTCTCTCTCTCTCTCTCTCTCTCTCTCTCTCTCTCTCTCTCTCTCTCTCTCTCTCTCAAAAAAAGAAATAAAGAACGCATACCTTATATAATTCGCTGCGTCGACAATTCTCAGGAAAAAAAAAAAGTTTACGTGTTTCTTTGCCTCCAGGTCCACTTTGTAGCGCGTGGACAAATGATGTCTCTCCACCACCACCACTAACAGCTACTACTAACAACACTGCCACTAACACTAACCTACTTACAACAACCACCACTAACATAACCACCCCAACAACACCACTAACACCTAACCACCACTTACTTACCAGCCACCACTAACACTAACCACCTGCTAACACAACCACCACTTACAACAACCACCACTAACACTATACCACTAACACTAACCACCACTTACAACAACCACACTAACAACAACCACCACTAACTTTAACCTGCCACTTACAACAACCACCCACCCTAACACTAGCCACCACTAACAACAACCACCGCTAACAACAACCACCACTAACGAGGAACCACCACCAACGACAACCACCACGCAACAACCCCCACTAACAGCAACCACTAACAACAACCACCACCAACAGCAACTTATACACCGCTAAGGAACCACCACTAACGACAGCCACCACTAACAGCAGCAACCCCCACTAACTGCTTGTACAACCACCACTAACAGCAACAACCACTGGCAACAGCAACACCATAACAACCACCCTATGGCAATACACCACTAACAACCAACCACCACTAACCCATGGCCTGCTAGCCAAACCACTTGTAGCATACTGCTAACAACAACCACACACTAACAACAACCACCACCCAGCAACCACCACTTACAACAGCAGCTACCACTAACCAGCATACACCACTAACGGCAGCCACCACTGCCCAGCAACCACCACTAACAGCAGCCACACTAACAGCAACCACCACTAACAACAACTTCCACCCACAACAACCACACTGTAGCAACCACCACTGCTTATGCAACCACCACTGGCAACAACCACCACCCCAACAACCACACTTAACAACAACCACCCGCAACAACAATAATGGCAAAACACAGAAAAAACTGCTCATTAATGTTTGTAATTTGTTTTCTATTCTGTTGAGAGTTCAGATTCCATGATTTGTTTATTTATTTTTTTTTTTTGCTCCACATTTCTGGCTCAACAGTTACGGCGCATGTCATTTTGTTTGCATTCTATAAATCGTTTTCTCTGTTGCTGTAACTCTATTTCTATTTCTGTCATTTCTATTTACCTATCATTTTTATTTTGCCCTACTCATTTCTTTACTCTGTCGTTTCTATTTACCTCTCTCATGTTTCCTATTTACCCTATCATTTCTATTTCCTGTGTCATTTTCTATTTACTCTGTCATTTCTATTTACTATATGTCATTTCTATTTGCTCTATCATTTCTATTTTACTCTATCATTTCTATTTATCTATCATTCTAGCTCCTCATTTCTATTTACTCTATCATTTCTATTTGCTCTATCATTCTATTTACTCTATCATTTCTATTTACTCTATACATTTCTATTTACTATGCTCATTTCTATTTACTCTGTCATTCATTTCTATTTACTCTATCATTCTATTTACTCTATCATTTATTTGCTCTATGCTCATTTCTCATTTAAATCTGCTCATTTCTATTTGCTCTATCATTTCCTATTTGCTCTGTCATTTTTCAGCAGTTTACCCTACTCATTTCTATTTACTCTATCATTTCTATTTACTCTATCATTTCCCTATTTACTCTGTCATTCTATTTACTCTATAATGTTATTTTGCCCTATCATTTTATTTTACCTATCATTTTATTTACCCTGTCATTTCTATTTACTCTGTCATTTCTATTTACTCTGTCATTTCTATTTGCCTATCATTTCTGTTTACCTATCATTTCTATTTTCACCATGTTCTATTTGCCCTGTCATTTCTCTTGCCTGCTCATTCTATTTACCTATCATTTCTGTTTTACCTATCATTTCTATTTACTCTACTCATTTCTATTTTACTGTGTCATTTCTATTTACTCTGTCATTTCTATTTACACTGTCATTTCTAGCTTCTCTCTCATTTCTGTTCTATTTACCCTATCATTTCTATTTACCCTATCATTCTATTTGCCTTTACTATAGTTTTCTATTTTGCCTATCATTTCTATTTACCCTCTCATTTCTATTTACCCTATCATTTCTGTGCCCTATCATTCTATTTACCCTATCATTCTGTTTTACCATTTCTATTTTACCATGTCATTTCTATTTGCTATGCTCATTTCTATTTGCACCTATCATTTCTCTATTTACTGTATACATTTCTATTTACTATTGTCATTTCTATTTATGTCATTTCTATTTTACCCTATCATTTCTATTTACCTACCATTTCTATTTGCTATGTCATTTCTATTTTACTATGTCATTTTATTTCATTTTATTTGCCTATATCATTTCTATTTTGCTATGTCATTCTATTTACCCTATCACATTTCTATTTACTGTATCATTTCTATTTGC
>NW_026111737.1:0-65000 GCF_024679095.1 Eriocheir sinensis
ACACACACACACACACATTCGAGCCTGTCTTAAGAGGAAAACAAACATTACAAACAGGTGAGTATGAGGAGAGAGAGAGAGAGAGAGAGAGAGAGAGAGAGAGAGAGAGAGAGAGAGAGAGAGAGAGAGAGAGAGAGAAATATAATTATGCGCTTTCTACTATAAAAAAATCGCTAAATAGTCATAGATAATCATGGAATATATCAATTAAATGAGAGCGTCCATAACACAGTGGTGTAGTAAGAACATTGTTGATTCACCCTCCCAAAAAATAATAAATAAATAAAAAAAGAAAAAAAAGTCAGGTGTAGTCGATCAGGTCCACAGGTGAGTAAATAATTAAAGGTACCAATAAATACTCACACCTGCAGTCTGATACACGATACGAGAGGTCATTAATACCCTTCCTTATGATTTACTTAATGAAGAAGGCAAATCATATACACTTCAAGTCAAAAATAAAGTTCATTAAGAAGTTATACACGAATACTAATGACGTTGATTGGTGAATGAGTTAAATAGAAAATTACTGAATATTTGACGTTATTCGCGTTGCTTATTAAGAGCTGGAAAAGAAGTGCATGAATGTTAATAAACGTGCGAGGATAAATAAATGAGATGATTAACGAATTGATGACCTGACCTCCACCTCCTCCTCCTCCTCTTGCTTCACTTCCTCTTCCTCCTCCTCCTCCTCCTGCTACACTTCCTCCTCCTCCTCCTCCTGCTTCAATTCCTCCTACTCCTCCTCCTGCTTCACTTCCTCCTCCTCCTCCTTCTCCTGCTTCTATTCTTCCTCCTCCTCCTCCTCCTCCTCCTCCTCCTCCTGCTCTACTTCTTCCTCCTCCTCCTCCTCCTCCTCCTCCTGCTTCAATTCCTCTTCCTCCTCCTCCTGCTCCTCCTGCACGTCGTCCTCCTCCTCCTCTTCCTCCTGCTCTACTTCTTCCTCCTCCTCCTCCTCCACCTCCTCCTCCTTTTCCTGCTTCAATTCTTCTTCTTCCTCCTCCTCCTCCTCCTCCTGCTCTACTTCTTCCTCCTCCTCCTCCACTTACAATTAATATATACCTTCAACCTCAGCCCTCAACCCTCCCCTTCCCTCTTCATCCCCTTACCTTATCTCCCTTTTTTCGGACGGATAGAAAGTAATATACCTTCAACCTCAGTCCCCATACCCCCCTTCCCTTTTTCATCCCCTTACCTTACCTCCCTTTTTTCGTACGTACAGAAAGTATAAAAGAAAACGCACGTGAATGATAACTTTCGGGTTCATAAAAGAGTAGGACATGAAATATACTCTCCAAGAACAAAAATAAATGAATAAGCAACTAAATAAATACACAGATAAATAAGTGAGCTCTTGGAAAGGTCACGTACTTCCTGCATCATCAAGCGCTTGAACACGGAAAAAAAAACACTTGCCACTCGTGAATTAAGTATGACAAGTCTACCTGGAACTGATTATAATTAATGAGGGAACAAATATCACCTGTGTGTGTGTGTGTGTGTGTGTGTGTGTAATAATGAATGGTTCAAGATCACATACATTAATTAAAAACAGGAAAATAAAGCAAGCACAACTGGCGCTACTATAAACATTGCCTGCGCTATGACGGGCTTGGGCCAACAATCTGACCCTGAAGAAAGCTTCACTGGCGCTATAGGCAGGTATGTAAAAATAAATAAATAAAAAAAAAGACGAAAATGCTATGAAAAAGGGTTGAAAAATAAATAAAAATAAAAGGTTGCAAAGAAAGATAATAATTAAAAGAAAATATAGATAAAGATAATGTAATAAGAAAAGAAAAATAGAAATATCGTCAAAAAAAAATTGCAAAGGAAAACAATAACTGAAAAAAATACAGATGAAGAAAATGTAAAAAAAAAAAGAAATAGAAATATCAAAAAATTGCAAAGGAGAACAATAACTGAAAAAATATTGAAAAAATTAGAAATAGAAATATCGTCACACACAAAAAACATAAAGTTAAAGTGATGCTCCAGTTTTCTTCCCTTGGCACGTTTCCTTGAGGTAGAGAGAGAGAGGCATTCCAGGGCTTGAGAAGTTGTCGTGAATTATGAAAGACTCAAACCAACCGTGGGAAAAAATATTACTGGCAAGGCATTTGTGTTTATGGGGAAGTGTGTGTGTGTGTGTGTGTGTGTGTGTGTGTGTGTGTAAAAGTGTGTTGTTTAAGTAAAATGATAAAGAGAGAGAGAGAGAGAGAGAGAGAGAGAGAGAGAGAGAGAGAGAGAGAGAGAGAGAGAGAGAGAGAGAGAGAGAGAGAGAGAGAGAGAGAGAGAGAGAGAGAGAGAGAGAGAGAGAGAGAGAGAGAGAGAGAGAGAGAGAGAGAGAGAGATAGAGAGAGAGAGAGAGAGAGAGAGAGAGAGAGAGAGAGAGAGAGAGAGAGAGAAGGGGGGGGGGGGGGTATTAATTGCGGTGATGATTATATTTTCAAAATTAATTAAGTTAAAACACACACACACACACACACACACACACACACACAAACACACAAACACAAACAGACACCCTTCCCCCACCCTGCCAACACACAAAACCATTACCATACAAGGAGGTGACATTGTAAAAGGGAAAGGGGAATTGAAGACGAAAAAAGGGGGAGGAGAATAGGAGCGAGGGGGGTTGTAGAGAAGACGTGTGTTCCATGCAGCTGCTGCGGGCCATTGAATCACAGTGGGCGGGGAGGATGGAGAGAGAGGAGGAGGAGGAGCCGGTCCGGTTCGGCGAGAATGGGATTGGGTGGGAGCGGAGATAAATTGGTTTAAAACTGGAACGATACATGATGGTCTAGGAACGTAGTCGTAAATGCTGTCTCTCTCTCTCTCTCTCTCTCTGATGCTCATATTTTCTCATCCCTTTATCGCTTTTCCACGTTCTTATCTTATCAATATTGTTTGTGTATTATCCTCATCCAAACTGTTTCTGCTTTGCTTGTTGTATCACGCACGCTTATGCTTTATTCTCTCTCTCTCTCTCTCTCTCTCTCGGTAACGCTCACACACAAAATATACCAACAAAAGGCGCGATATGTGGTGCAAAATCTGGCAAATTAATCATGAGAACCGTAAAATTCGAGGACAATGGAGGAACGATGGACGCCACTAATTGCTGTGACACTCAGGGCCGGACACAAACTGGCACTGTGTGTGTACACTCTTAAAAGAAACACAACTCTCTCGAGTCTAAACTGGGGCCGCAATCACCGTGTTCATAAGTGACATATTTGAATGGTTCACGGCCTCCTGACCTCTTTAATATTTATTTTATTTTGATTTTTTCAAAGAAATTGATAAGAGAAACAGTAACACACTATCACTACTCTGTTGTCATTTCCTTCAATACAACACGAGCAATTCTTTCAATTAATTCTTCTGTTACCACCGAAAGGGTCAACAACGAGTCACACCTACAAGCTTTCCTTCTCCTAATCTTTTTAACAACCTTCGGTGGCGTCACAGCAGTTTCCCGTGAAGGTAGTTTTTCTTCCTTCTGTTACTACGACTTCATTCGTTACATTGCCGGGCAGAATCTCCTTTGTTTTCTGTTCGTTCTACTACCAGAGGTCCATCGCCATTCTCTGTAACATTCCTACTTCCACCGTTGTTTCTTTGATGGTTTCATGTGAAGGTAGTTTTTCTTCCTTCTGTTACAACAACTTCATTCGTTTCATTGCCGGGCAGAATCTCCTTTGTTTTCTCTGTTCGGTCAACTATCAGAGGTCCATCGCCATTTTCTGTAACATTCCTACTTCCACCGATGTTTCCTTGGTGGTTTCATGTGAAGGTAATCTTTCTTCTTTCTCAGTTACTACAACTTCATTCGTTTCATTGCCGGGCAGAATCTCCATTGTTTTCTCTGTTCGGTCAACTACCAGAGGTCCGTCGCCATTCTCTGTAACATTCCTACTTCCACCGATGTTTCCTTTGATGGTTTCATGTGAAGGTAGTTTTTCTTCTTTCTCTGTTACAACCACCTCATTCGTGTCATTGCCGGGCAGAATCTCCTTGTTTTCTCTGTTCGTTGTACTACCAGAGGTCCTTCGCCATTTTCTGAAGCATTTCTCTCCTCCACAGATGTCATCGAAATGCTTCCTGTAGTTAGTTTTCTTCTTTCTCTGTTACATCAATTTCATTCGTTTGATTGCCGGGCAGAATCTCCTTTGTTTTCTCTGTTCGTTCTATTTTCTGAGGTCCTTCGCCATTTTCTGAAGCATTTCTACTCTCCACAGATGTCATCGAAATGCTTTCCTGTAGTTAGTCTTTCTTCTTTTCTGTTACATCAATTTCATTCGTTTTATTGCCGGGCAGAATCTCCTTTGTTTTCTGTTCGTTCTATTTTCTGAGGTCCTCGCCATTTTCTGAAGCATTTCTACTCCTCCACAGATGTCATCGAACTGCTTTCCTGTGAAGGTAGTCTTTCTTCTTTCTTTGTTACTATAATTTCATTCGTTTCATTGGCTGGCGGAATCTCCTTTGTTTTCTCTGTCCGTTCTACTGTCAGAGGACCATCGCCATTTTCTGTTACGTTCTTAGTCTCCACAGATGTCTCCTTAATGGTTTCCTGTGAAGGCAGTTTCTCTTCTTTTCTGTTACTAACATTTCATTCGTTTTATTGCCGGGAAGAATCTCAATGGTTTTCTGTCCGTTCTACTTTCTGGCGTCCGTCGCTCTTATCCGTATCGTTCTTACTTTCCACACATGTTTCCTAATGGTTTTCTAAAGGTAGTTTTTTCTTCTTTCTGTTGCTAATAATTGATTCGTTTTATTGCCTGGCAGAATCTCCTTGTTACCTCAGTGGCACTGGTAAGAGGCAGTACTGTTGCTTCCTTCTTTATAACAACTTCCTCGTGTATTTCATTACCTCTCTTCGTCCGTGACCTTGTTCACGTCCACCGTCTGTGTTAGGGACCTGTTGTGGAGTGGTTTGCGTCAGAGTTTTGCCTCTGTGACAGATTTTCGGCACTTTCTTTACCTTCCTCATCAATAACAACCTGTGTTTTCGTAATCTTTTGATACATTTCCGTTGGGCTGTAGGTCAGTTTCTGTAGTCTTTTCAACGACTGTCTTATTGCCGGTTACATGCCCTGTTTCATCTCTATTATCAAAGACTTTCCTTTCCACGGTCTTGATACTGTCATTCGCGCCATTTTGCAAACGTGTGCTCATCTTCTCAAGATCAGGCATTTTGGGGAAATCTTTGAGTTCCCCTCGTCATGTTTCTTAAAGGGTCGTCATTGGCCTTCTTGAGGCTAGGTAGGGCACCTTGTCCTTTGGGAGCCCCTTGAGCTCACCCTGCCGCGGCTTGCTGACTGGTTGGTTGGTTTCACCGGCCATCATCCCAGGATGATGACCAGCGTCCAAGCAAGGAAGAACCTCATAGTTGTTGCTTGAGATGATATTAAAAATAATTACGGTTTTGTGGCAGAAAACAGCTTTCGTCAGATCAGGATTGAAAACAGAATGGCTCTCTGAACGCCGACGGCAGGAGAAAAATCCTCCGGTCTTCCTCCGCCGTAGGATCCGTTTTTGTAGAACAGGGAGAGTCGAACACACACACACACACACACACACACACACACACACACACACACGACGGCGAGGAATTGTGATATGGTTTGGTGTGTGTGTGTGTGTGTGTGTGTGTGTGTGTGTGTGTGTGTGTGTGTGTGTTTTAAGGATGAGGCTCAGGGTCCGGTACAAGGATGCTTATCGTCACTTCACTTGAGCTTTCCCTTCCCTTCCTGCTGTACCATTGCATATCTCTCTCTCTCTCTCTGTTTTTTCTCCTTCCTTTCGCTCATTTCCTTGCATTTCTTTGCCTCGTTCCTTTTCATAGCTGTGTTTTATTCATCTTTCACCCTTATCTTACTCATCACACTAACTATATTCTTTTCCTCTCCTCCTGTCCTACCAATGAAGAGTTATAAAGACTACGTGTAGGAACAGACGACATAATTGCTCTTTCGCATAGTACACTGGTAGAGGTTCTGTCTGTCCCAAACTACTTTTTAGCTGGAGTGTTTCAAAGTCCATTTCGTAATGTGTGTTCTTCCAATTGCTGCGATTTGCTCTTTGTTAGGAAGCTTTGTGACATGGTCGGAAGGTAAGAGGAAAATTATCTGTATCTATCTATCTCTCTATCTATCTATACTTGGGGCATACGCTGTAGCTGCTCGCTGAAGTTAGGGTTGATTGAAGGTCTGGGGTCGCTTCCTGCATCAGGAGAGTCACTACATTGTGTGTGGGTGGTGGCAACACGAGGCCAGGATCTAACCTTCCTCGCTCAACCTCCTTCCCCACTGTCCACAAGTCTTCCTCCCTTTATCCCTTTCAGGTCTTCCTCACTCTCCTCCTTCCCTCACCCTCCCCAAGTCTTCCTCACTCTCCTTTCTCAAGTCTTCCTCACTCTCCTCCTTCCCACTCACCCTCCCAAGTCTCTCCTCACTCTCTCCTTTCTCGAGTCTTCCTCACTCTCCCTCCTTCCCTCTCTCACCTTCCCTAGTCTTCCTCACTCTCTCCCTTTCTCAAGTCTTCCTCACTAACCCTCCTTCCTCCACCCTCCCAAGTCTTCCTCACTCTCTCACCTTCTCAAGTCTTCCTCACTCTCTCCCTTTCTCAAGTCTTCCTCACTCTCCCTCATTCCCTCTCTCACCTTCCCAAGCCTTCCTCACTCTCTCTCCTTCCCTCTCTCCCCTCCCCTAACCTTCCTCGTCCTCTCCCTCGTCCCCTCCCCTCACCTACCTCACTCTCTCCTCCCTTTACTTTCCTCCACCTCGCCTTAATCACCTCCGCTTCCTTCCTTTGCCTCCGCCTTACTTTCCTCCAGTCTAACTAAAATAAATTCTCTCTCTCTATTTACATGTTTGTCTTTTTCCATCCAGTTATATCAATGCATCCATCCATATCATACCTGTTTTGTTGCCTCTGTTTTTCCTTTATCATTTTGCTAAGTTTCTATCATACAGTTTCTCGTTATCATCTTCTTACTTGTCCTTTTTTTTGTTCCTCCTCCTTCTTCTTTCTTCTTCTTCTTCTTTTCTTCTTCCTTCTCCCTCCTCCTGGGTATCTTAAGACAAAGGATTTTTCTTACGACACTTTGCTACTTTTAACAAAATACCAAGAAATCCTCGTGTTACTGAACCTTCCTCGGGGACTCCAAAGACCTCATTATTCGTTTCCTTCCTTTCCGCTCATACTTCCTTCGTCTGCTCACACACACACACACACACACACACACACACACACACACACACACACACACACACACACACACACACACACACATCTTTTCCTATCCTTTGTCAAACTTTCCTTCCTTTGCATCTTTACAGCACTTACTATCATTTCCATCATCATTACCATCTGTACTGTACTTATTATTATTATTATTATTATTATTATTATTATTATTATTATTATTATTATTATTATTATTATTATTATTATTACCATCATCATTATCATTATCATCACCACAAGTGTCATCAAACAACGGGTCGTACAATGCACCTCATGCCCCCCCTCCCCATGCCTGCACCTTCCCACCTGTAATTAATGGCGGCCTCCGGCGTGAGATGCATAAATATAATTACATAACTCGGGACGGAGACACGCACATTAATATCACCCGTGTATGCCATGTATGTACGTAATAATGTGTGTGTGTGTGTGTGTGTGTGTGTGTGTGTGTGTGTAATATCCCTCGCGGCACATCCCACACATAACCTGACAACACATTCCTGACGGCGCTTCGAGGAGGAGGAGTAGTAGGAGGAGGAGGAGGATAAATAGGGCAAAAAAGAACGATGAGAGGGACATTGTTATTAGGATGAGGTCAAGGAGGAGGAGGAAGAGGATGAGGTGGAGGAAGAGGAGGAGGAGGATCAGGGACGAACAACTATCCTCAATGATCCTCTCTCGAACCCTACTCTGCCTCTCCTCCTCCTCCTCCTCCTCCCACACGTCACCTCAGGAATTCAGAATTCGACCATTACATTTTTCACATCCTCGCCACTTCTTGCAATGGCACTGAACCGGCACTCAGAGATAGGCACACCCTTATCTGCTTCATCAAAGGCTCCTCTTCCTCCCCCTCCTCCTACTCCTGCCTTTGAGTCCTATCATATTGTCTATCTGTTAATTCTGTAGTCTTTATGTATCTATTTTTTTTTAAGTGTCTATTCTATCCATTCCTTTGATCTCATGATAGCTGTGATGAATTATGTATTTTTTTATTATTTTGAGTTGCACCACAATGTTATATTTTGCTTGTGTTGTTGCTAAATTTTCTAGTTCTTTTCTCTCGCTTCTGTAAAATGGAGGAGGAGGGAGGAGGGGAAGATGGGGAGGAAGGAGGGATTACGGTGACAGTGTGGGTGATTTAGTGAACATTATATTAAAGATAGGGAGGTGGGTAGGGCAAGGAGGAGGTGGAGGAGTTGAAGAAGGGAAGACAGGGGATTCTAGGTTAGTGAGGATTGGGGTTGTTGTTTTACTTCATAAGGTGCTGGCTATCATGTGTTTGAAGATACCCCAAACTTAACCTAACCTAACCAAACAAACCCCAAATGGGTTTTTTTACAGCATAGGAAGCAGCTCAAGGGCAAAAATACGGGAAACAATAATGAAAAAAAAAAGTTACTATAGGTCTTGACTCAGAAAATTCATATATGCTTCCTTACTAATGAGACTTTCTATACAACAAAGTGAGGCCATTCTTTGTTAATTTATACCATAAGGTACTGGCTATCATGTGTTTGAAGATACCCTAAACTTAACCTTACCTAACCTAACAAACCCCGAGCAGTTAGTATAGGTCTAGACTCAGAAAACTCATATATACTTCCTTACTAATGAGACTTTCTATACAACAAAGTGAGGACATTCTTTGCTGATTTATACCATAAGGTGCTGGCTATCATGTGTTAAAAGATGCAACGAAAAGAAAAAAAAAATACAAATACCAGAATCTTGAAATAGAACAGAGAAAAGAAAGCAAATATAAAGAAATAAAGAAAGAAAAGGGAAGAAAGGAAACAAAAAATAGGGAAAAGGTATTACTATGAAGAAAAAAAAACAGGAAAAAATACCATTATCATAATCATATAAAAAATAAAGTATAGATTTAAAAAAAGGGCGAATATAAACAGATGAAGAAGTAAACAACAAAGTATCGATGAGAGCAAGAGCAGACGAGAAAAATAAATAAAAATGAAAATGAAAATGTAAGTAAAACAAAAATGTACAATCTCGGGACATCTTTTAAAGTCGAATAAAAAGCCACAGACACAAAAAAAGGTGGTCTCATCACGGCCTCCAGCACACCTCTGAACCCGACAAAAAACGCCACGCACAAAAAACGGGAGGCGTGGGATCAAATAACACGGAGGAATTTAAAGGAAAAAAAGAGGGAGAAAAAGAGGTCTAGAGATACTAACCTACCACCACTACCACCATCACTACCACAACCACAACTACCACCACCACCATAACCACATCACCACCGCCACAACCACTACCACCACCACTACAACCATAACCACACCACCACCACCACCACCACCACCACCACTACCATCATCACAACTACTACCATCATAACCACACCACCACTACCACCATAACCTCACCACCACCACCACCACCACCACTACCACCATAACCACACCACCACTACCACCATAACCTCACCACCACTACCACCATAACCTCACCACCACCACAACCACAACCACTACCACCATAACCACACCACCACCACAACCACTACCACCATAACCACACCACCACCACCACCACTACCATCATCACAACTACTACCATCATAACCACACCACCACTACCACCATAACCTCACCACCACCACCACCACAACCACTACCACCATAACCACACCACCACCACCACCACCACCACTACCACCATAACCACACCACCACCCCCACTACCACTACCACCACCACTACAACCATAACCACACCACCACCACCATTAGCACCACCACCACCACCACTACCACCATAACCACACCACCACCCCCACAACCACTACCACCATAACCACACCACCACCTCCACAACCACTACCACCATAACCACACCACCACCACCACAACCACTACCACCATAACCACACCACCACCACCACAACCACTACCACCACAACCACACCACCACCACCACAACCACTACCACCATAACCACACCACCACCACCACAACCACTACCACCACAACCACACCACCACCACCACAACCACTACCACCACAAACACACCACCACCACCACAACCACTACCACCATAACCACACCACCACCACAACAATAACAATACCTACAACTATCACTCCTACTACTACTACTACTACTACTACTACTACTACTACTACTACTACTACTACTACTACTACTACTGCAACTATTACTACTACGAATTCTGTAATAATAAAAAATGTGATAATAACAAGACCACCACCATGAACATCAATAATAATAATAATAATAATAATAATAATAATAATAATAATAATAATAATAATGATAATAATAATACAAATAATAATGAAAACCTCATGAACGAAAATATGAAAGAAAATAGACGAAAAAATGTGATAATAGACACGGAAAGATCAGATACGGTTAACAAGGAAGGAAGAGAGAGAGAGAGAGAGAGAGAGAGAGAGAGAGAGAGAGAGAGAGAGAGAGAGAGAGAGAGAGAGAGAGAGAGAGAGAGAGAGAGAGAGAGAGAGAGAGAGAGAGAGAGAGAGAGAGAGAGAGAGAGAGAGAGAGAGAGAGAGAGAGAGAGAGAGAGAGAGAGAGAGAGAGAGAGAGAGAGAGAGAGAGAGAGAGAGAGAGAGAGAGAGAGAGAGAGAGAGAGAGAGAGAGAGAGAGAGAGAGAGAGAGAGAGAGAGAGAGAGAGAGAGAGAGAGAGAGAGAGAGAGAGACAGAGGATATATAGGCAAGAAAATGTGGCGCTTCCATTAAATTGAAAAAAATGGGAAAATGTAACGAGGCTGAAAAAAGAATATAGTAAGTGTGTGTGTGTGCGTGTGTGTGTGTGTGTGTAAGTGTGTGTGTGTGTGTATGTGTGTGTGTGTGTGTGTGTGTGTGTATATATATATATATATATATATATATATATATATATATATATATATATATATATATATATATATATATATATATATATATATATATATATATATATATATATATATATATATATATATGAGCTCCACTCACACAGCTCTTCTGGACAGAGTGGAGGCTAAGGCTCTTCGTCTCATCAGCTCTCCTCCTCATACTGATAGTCTTCTACCTCTTAAATTCCGCCGCAATGTTGCCTCTTCTATCTTCTATCGATATTTCCACGCTGACTGCTCTTCTGAACTTGCTAACTGCATGCCCCCCTCCCGCAACCTCTGCTGCACTCGACTTTCACTCATGCTCATCCCTATACTGTCCAAACCTTATGCAAGAGTTAACCAGCATCTTCACTCTTTCATCCCTTATGCTGGTAAACTCTGGAACACTCTTCCTTCATCTGTATTTCCTCCTGCCTACGACTTAAACTCTTTCAAGAGGAGGGTATCAGGACACCTCTCCTCCCGAAATTGACCTATCTTTCGGCCACCTCTTTGGATTCTTTTTAGGAGCAGTGAGTAGCGGGCTTTTTTTTTTTATTAATGTTTGCTTTTTGTGTGCCCTTGAACTGTCTCCTTTGCTGTAAAAAAAAAAAAAAAAACACTCCTCAGCCAATCCCTCAGTCACCCACTCCGCCACCCAAGCCAACCAGCCACTCCAGCCAGCCACTCCAGACCACTCCAAGAAGCCAGCCACTCCAGACCACCTGCAGCCCTCCAGCCACTTAGCCGCCGCCTCCGCCATAGACCACGAGTCTGCCCGCGTTGTTTTGTCAATAGCGAACACTTCTTATAGAGTATGCGAGAGATAAATGTTGCGAAGGGCCTTATGAAGGAGTGGGTTTGTTGATGGTGGGCGAGGGACAGTAGTGTTAATGGCCTGGTGATGGGAAGATATTTATTTCTCTATCTATATATTCTCTCTAGTTCTCGTTCTCTCCCTGTCTCTCTCTCTATGAAAAGAGAATTATTTTCTTTCTCTATTCTCTCTCGTTCTTGTTTTCTTCCTCTCTCTCTCTCTCTCTCTCTCTCTCTGTCTCTCTCTCTCTCTCTCAGGTGGAATATATAAATCATTAGAGGCATCATTTTTAAGGCTGGCTGTGGCATTCTAGGCGAGTTTATAGCTTTTCTTCCTAATCCGGAGAACATTCCCGAGACCCTTGACTTAGATATCTTTTTAAAAGCGACTAAAACGACCGACGAACATTACTGACTGCAGACAAAACAAACGTATCCTGAAAGAAGTGAAAAATAATATATCAAACAAGGAATATAAATGACGAGAATATTATTTACCAAGAGAACAACAAGTATGAGAAGAAAATAAATCATCGTTCTCTACTTCTAAAGGGGCTCACAGGGAAGATTGGGTGTTGTGCCCTTAAACACAGCGGCAAGGACTACAGATGGCAAGCTTCACCCTCACACCAGCACGCCCTGAGACACACACGGACGTAGTCGTAGTCATAATACCATACAGTCTGCTGAGTGCCTTCACTTCACCTTCATGCTTATAGCTGACCCATCTTTTAATCCTATTAGGGAAGCAAACGTGGCCTCGGTGCCCATCTCCGTAACATTAGTCATTGATCCTCATTCCTGCACGCCCACACACCCTAACTGATCCTGCTATTGCCTGTCACTGCAAACCCCGAACCACCAACACACAATAATAATAATAATAGTCATAATAATAATCATAATAATAATAATAACAATAGTAATAATAATAATAATAAATAGAGCCATTCTAAGGTACATTCGCTGGATGGGCGGGGTCTCACACGTACACACAAACACACGCAAAAAGACAAAGGAACACCAGACCAACAAGAACGATAAGTCAGCCGAGCGGTTCTGTTCCCTGACAAATGATTCCAGGAACCTTTGCGGCGATGTGCTGGGAACTAATTTTTGCAGGATGAATTTCCCCAGCACACACACTTGGCGAGGGGCTCCTTCACACAGCACGTTTTTTTTTCTATCTCCCGTCAGTGATTCTATGCTTGATTTTTTTTTCTTTTTCCTTACGTATTTGTGTTATGTTTTTATTTTCATTTTAAACTTGTATAATTTGGTACCCTAGTCGATTCACACGCTTCGTCGATCTTATAATTCTCATCAATGTATGTATGTATGTATGTATGTATGTATATATATATATATATATATATATATATATATATATATATATATATATATATATATATATATATATATATATATATATATATATATATATATATATATATATATATTCCCGACAGTTGCTAATTTAGACCATTAACTTAAAGCGCTAAGATAAGGTACAGCTTGGTGCATACGCTAGAGGGAATTTCACCACTATATACATTTTAAGAAGGCTTCCTATATACATTATTTTTAAACATTACTACTTTTTAAAATATTTCTGATGGTATTACTCTTCCCCTTTACTTCCAATATTTACTTACAAGCATCACTGTATACAAAGACTTTTTGACATAATAATCCACCATTAAATTATATACATTACTTTTTAGCATTATTCCTGACCAGTTTTTATTTTAATATTTCTCATTTTATTACGATCTTCCTTTTACTTCCAATATTTACGCACAAGCATCGCTGTGTACCAAGATTTCTCGACGTAAGAACCCAACATTAAATTCTATACATTACCTTAGTTTTATATTTTTAGCTATTCGATTTAAATTTCCACACTTGAGGTTTCATTTTAATATCAATACCGACGTTACTTGCGGGGGAGGAAAAGAACCAGACAATATATACAGACAGACAGACAAGATAGACAGACAGACAGACTGACAAGATAGACAGACAGACAGACAGACAAGATAGACAGACAGACAGACAGAGTGATGAAAAGAGTGAATTAAAGAAAACCCCCAAAATGCAAATGGCCATCAGACAAGACAGATAAGATAACACACACAAAAGGACAGAGATAAGCAGGAAGAGGGACGGCCGGACGGACAGACAGACAGATCGACAGCTTCACGGAATACACACACACACACACACACACACACACACACACACACACACTCTCTCTCTCTCTCTCGCTCTCTCTCTCTCTCTCTCTCTCTCTCTCTCTCTCTCTCTGCATCTGTCTATCTAAATCTTCTTCTTTCTTCTTTGTTTCTTCTTTTTTCTTTCTATTTTTTTTATTTTCTCTCCTTTTTTCTTCTCTCGCCATTGTCGCTATTACACCTCACGCTAGGAGAAAGGCAAAGAATGTTCTGCCGTTAGTTCTCAGCCTACGAACAAAAAAGACAACCTAACTATTGAACACATAAATGCACAATCATTACTCAATAATTTGGATGAAATCAACCTATTAATCAACGAAAGGCAAATCGACATACTATGCATCAGTGAATCATGGTTACTCACACACACCCCAGACTCACACGCGAACATTCCTAACTTTAAACTTTACAGACGAGACAGAGGCAAAGGCGGAGGGGCTTGTATATATGTTCATAATGACTTACACTCAGCTTCGATAAACACAGGCGTACCTAAACACGAAGGGGTAGATGAAATTTGTATCCAAGTTCAATGCAGAAAACTACCCTCCATCCTTATAAACAGTATCTACCGACATCCTAAGGCCTGTTCTACTTCATTTGATCACACAGAAGACACATTGAGGGCATTAATTATGCGTAAAAAGACATTTTTCTTATTAGGTGACCTCAACGACAACCTCCTCCTACCCAACAGTAAACTATCACGTATAATAGCTAACAATAAGCTTACACAAATTAAAAACACACCCACACGAGTGACACCCACTTCTGCAACCCTCCTAGATGTGATCATCACTAATAAGCCAGATCTTGTCACTCATTCCTACGTAATCCCTTGCACGGTCGCGGACCACGAGCTTATAGGCGCCTCTGTCAACATCCTTAAACCCAAGCGCCAACCCATCACCGTAACTAAACGTGACCTAAGAAAATAACAGCGACCTTCTATGCTCCCATATCCTAGAGGAAACCTCCACACTAAATGAAATATTACGCACTGACGATGTCGCTAAACAGGTGTCTATACTAACATCTGTCATTACTACCAGTCTCGACAGAAGTGCTCCGATATCTAATATCGTTCTTCACCGACCCCCCGCACCTTGGATCAATGATGAAATTAAAGAGGCATTAGCAGAACGCAAGAAAGCTCAAAGGATATCAAAAAATCACAGATATAACGTGATTATACAGCAAAACTATAAAGAAATAAAGAAAAACGTCAAACGTCTAATAACCACTGCAAAGAAAAATTACTACCACCAAGAACTACACACCTGCAAAAATAACACAGCTGAAACTTGGAACACATTAAAAACTATTATTCCTAGTAAAACACAGAGCACGACCCACCCGCCCCTTGAGAACATAAGTGAAAAAGCCGAGGATTTTAATAACTTCTTTGCGAACGTCGGCCTAACCACATACGAATCAACTCAAAGATCATTAAAAGTCGAAAACCGTAATCACCTTAACGAAGCTCCTAACATCCCGGTCGCGCCCTCTAATCCCCCTAATCTCGCGCTTTTCAGACCTCAGCCAGTAGACCAGAACACAATCATCTTAACTGTGAAACAGCTTCAAAATACTAAATCGTTTGGTTGTGATAACATTTCCCTAAGGTTTATCAAAGACTTACTTATAGTTATCATCTTCTACCTCACAACCATCATAAATACCTCAATCGTCACAGGCATTTTTCCTGCCTCCTGGAAAAACGCTGTTGTCACCCCACTATATAAAAACGGAAACCCAGACGAAATAGGAAATTATCGTCCCATCTCTCTACTTCCAATTTTTTCAAAAATATTAGAAAAGGTAGTTGCCAATCAATTAATGTCATTCCTGAAACGTAACAAACTTCTCTCTCCAACCCAACACGGCTTTAGACCAAAACTCTCTACAGAGACAGCGCTGCAAATCATTACCAATAAAATTTATGATAATATAGATAACAAACAAATATCACTTTTAACACTCTGCGACCTTTCTAAAGCCTTCGACAGTGTCAGTGGTATTAAGCATCATAAAATACGGCATCACAATATAGGGGACAACAAACTCAACTTTAATAAACAAAGTGCAAAAACTACAAAACTTCGCGATAAAAGTGGCAGATGGGAAAGCCAGGAAATACGATCATGTCACTCCATTATTTAAAGATTTACAATGGCTTAAAATCAAAGACCTAATCACCTTTACCCTCATCACAAAAGTGTTTAAGCAGAAAATAAAGGATTACCCAGACCACATCCTCTCTCTCCCAACTGTTAACTATATGACTGACTCAACAACAAGACAACAAAACAATCTCTACGTCCCGAGAACCAACACCGACACAGGTGCAAGAGCCTTTCATGTATTAGCTCCTAAATTATGGAACCAACTGCCGAATGAAATAAAAGACTCTCATAATCTGACCACATTAAAATCAATTCTTAAAAAGAAGCTGTTGACCTCTGCATGAATGTATTATCTACTCCACTGCCTTCTGTATATTCTATCATGTATATTTAGAAGTATAATACACCATGTATATTTATATGTATAACCTACCATGTCTATTTAGATGTTTAGAATAACCACTTTTTAGTGGAAATAAAGTTTTTTATTATTATTATTATTATTATTATTATTATTATTATTATTATTATTATTATTATTATTATTATTATTATTATTATTATTATTATTATTATCTCTCTCTCTCTCTCTCTCCCTCTCTCTCTCACCACCTACCTGGTGGGTGACACAATGATTCGCCAGCAGGTCGTTTATTTCTGCGTCAGAGATACTCGTCGAAGACTCAAATATAGCTAACATGGTGCTGGGATCGACGACATAACTGCTGCTCTTGAGGAGATCTCCCCCCAGGCTACTAATGATTCACTGTTTGTTATTCACACAGGTACAAACGACGTCACCACGACCCGGTCTGAGGAACTCCTGGAGAAGTACCGTAGGCTCATCCAGCAGTATAAGACTAAATCCCTAACATTTTGATTTCAGGAGTTCTACCACGGACTTCATGGAGAGCGACTTTTTCAGTAAGGCCTTCATCATAAACAACCGCTTAAAGACTCTTTGTAGGGAGATTGACGTGTAGTTCCTAAACGAATGTGACAATATCTATGGACAAAATGAGCTCTTCCACAGGACGGATTGCACCTTTCTCCCATCGGGCAGCCAGACTCGGAAGGCTCCTCAACGAAGCAGTGCGTGTCATCCGAACAAAAACGAGTCACGGCCACGTCCTCCACCCCACCTGTGTAAATAGACGCCGTGCATCGCAACAAACCTGTTACCGTGATCCCGCAAGAGCCACCACCTCTATTACCAAGCCTCTAGATAACTTAAAAATCCTTAGTTTGAATGCGCGTAGCCTTAGAAACAAGTTTGATGAACTGAGATGTCTTGCTTTAACAGAAAATTTTGACGTAATTGCTATAACCGAAACATTTATCGACACCATACATATTGATTTAAGTTCAAAATACAAATACATGGGTAGCTACAGACTCTTCAACAAATATCGTGTTAACCGTAGAGGTGTTGGCGTCGCCCTTTATGTCAAAAGCTATTTGCAACCCACTGACAGAACACCAAGAGACAGTAACGTTGAACATATGTGCGTGCGAGTAAACATTGCAAAAGTCAATTTAAATATATCTGTCACCTATAGGCCTCCGGGGCAATCACTGATGACGACCTTGAAATGTACAGCGTCTTAAAGCAGTCACTTAATAACAGCGACTCACTGATATTAGAGACTTTAACCTCCCCATATCGACAAGGACACTGTCAGGTACAGAAGGCGAGTCACATAGAATGATCGAATTTCTAGAAGAAAATTACCTAAGCCAAATGGTTTCTGAGCCAACTCGACAAAATAATATACTCGACCTTGTTATAACGACCCAAGATAACCTAATCAGTAGTGTCACGGTAGGAGAACACCTCGGTTCTTGCGATCATAAATTAGTGCGCGTCGACATTAAAGCTCAATCATCAGTGACTGAAAATAAAGTAAGGGTGCCCAATTTCAAAAGAGCTAACTTCGTAGAAATCCGACAAAAACTAACAGAAATACAACTATCAGATGACGGCACTTTAGAGGAAGCCTGGCTATACTTTGAAAATCACTTACTCATTCAGCAGAGCACATTCGTCCCCTTGTGCGAGAAGCGAATTAACACTAATAAAAGCCCACCGTGGTTTAATAGCGAAATTAAACAATCAGTCAATGAGAGAAAATTGTTTTACAGGTTAAAGAAAGAACAAAGCACGCCCGAAAACATTAGACTTTATAATGATGCCAGGCGACGAGTAAAAAGACTAGTAGGTCAGGCAAAGCGTAGATACGAAGAAAATATTGCAGCCAACTGTAAAAATAATCCGAAATCTTTCTTCAGTTACATAAACAACAGAAAGGCGATCAAAAGTGGTATTGGACCTTTAACAAACAGCGACGGTGCACTAGTAACTGACAGCCAACACATTGCAAACCTCTTAAACAATTACTTTTCCTCGGTGTTTAATACTAACAGTCTTCCTCTCGCTACCACCAACACCAGTACTATTGTAAATCTCGAGCATGCATTGCCTAATTTTGAAATAACAACCGATGAAGTCCTTAAAACTCCATTCACTTAAAACAAATAAAAGTCCTGACCTGACAAAGTATATCCAACTCTGCTGAAAGAAACAAAGAGCGAAATACTCTCCTCCCTCACAATCGTATTCAATATGTCCTTGCGACAAGGCATCGTCCCTTCAGATTGGAAAAAGGCTAACGTGACACCGATTTTCAAGAAAAGAGACAAAAAAGTACCAGGTAATTACAGGCCCATTAGTCTAACTTCGGTTGTAGGTAAGCTACTTGAGGGCATAATTAGAGACAAAATTGTGAATTACCTTGAAAGCCACTCATTGATTGGGGACTCACAACATGGCTTCCGAAACAAAAGATCCTGCCTATCAAACCTATTAACCTTTTATAACGACCTCTTCACTGTTTATGACGTAACCAAATCACTGGACGTAGCCTATCTTGATTTCCAGAAAGCGTTTGATAAAGTCCCGCATCATAAATTACTTTACAAATTAAAGCAAATAGGTATTGACGGTCAAGTAAACCAATGGATCGCGAATTGGTTGAGCAACAGACAACAAAGAGTAGTGATTGACGGATTTAACTCAGAGTGGGCGCCTGTCACTAGTGGCGTCCTCAGGGCTCGGTCCTTGGCCCAGTGCTCTTCATTATTTACATCAACGACGTGATGTTGGACTCATAACCGCATTAGTAAATTTGCAGACGACACAAAGATTGGCAACTCGGTTCTCACTGACGAAGACAGGCAGAGCCTCCAAGAGGATTTGCACAAAATTTCAGCTTGGTCGGATAGATGGAGATGCCCTTAACGTAGACAAGTGCCAGGTCCTTCAAGTTGGAACGAGGAATAAGAAGTTCGAATACGAAATGCGCGGCGTTTTACTAAAAAGCGTTCAATGCGTCATAGTATTGGTGGTCAAAATCGCTTCAAACCTCAAATTTCACAGCAATGCATCGATGCAGCAAAAAAAGCGAACAGAATGTTGGGCTTCATTAAAAGAAACTTTGTATTCAAGAATAAAGATGTAATACTCCCGCTCTACAACAGTTTAGTCAGACCCCACTTTGAATATGCGGTACAGTTTTGGTCTCCCCACCATGCAAAGGATATTGCTAAATTAGAAGGTGTTCAGCGTCGGGCAACGAAAATGATCCCTTCCTTGCGCGACAAATCCTACGAAGAAAGGCTTTCTACCCTTAACATGTTCTCTTGAGAAACGTCGCCTCCGAGGAAAACTAATCGAATGTTTTAAAATACTTAATGGTTTCACGAATGTAGACAGATCAACATTGTTTATGATCGATGACACTTTGCGCACGACGAACAATGGCGTAAAACTCAGATGTAGACAAGTAACCAGACTGCACCAAATTTTTCTTCACCAACGTTGTAGTGCGAGAATGGAATAAGCTTCCACCGTCAGTGGTCCAGTGTAACACGATTGACTCCTTCAAAAATAAGCTCGACCGTCACTTCCTTCAACTTAATATCAACTAGAGTAGAAATGCAACGTTTTGGAGTCTTCTGATTAATGTAAAATCACTTAGGTTTAAGGACAGACCACCAAGTCTGGACCATGGGGTCTGTGTGGTCTGATTTTCTATGTAAATCTATGTAAATCTCTCTCTCTCTCTCTCTCTCTCTCTCTCTCTCTCTCATTCTGTTGCCAAGTCGCCAATATTGGAAGGGGTCCAGGAACAGTCCTCCACCTCCACCACCACCGCCGCCGCCTCCACACAATATATAGGGCGTCGCAACAGACGACGGTGAAAAGTGAGAGCGGCGAGGTAATGGTTTGAAGAAGGAAGGAAGGAAGGAAGGAAGGAGGAGGAGGAGGGTTAAAGAGGACGATGGTGAGAAATAAGGTCAAGAAGAGAAGAAAGAGGGAATGATATAAACAAGGAATGAATGGAGGAAAGAGGAAGGAGGGGAAGAACGAACGAATGGAGAAAAAGAAGATATATGAGAGATAAACGGTTATGGATGAACTGGAGGGAAGGAGGAACATAAATAAACCAAGGAATAAGATGAAAATGAGATGAATGAGAGGGCGGGGAGATGAGCTGGATAAATGAACGAAGGAAGGAACAAAAGCTAAGAGATGATAAGACAGGGAACGAAGGCAGATGAAGAGACATTTAATAGGAGCAAAAAGACGCAAGAAGGCATTGAGGCATCAACCGCTAAGAGACGAGAACTTGAAGGCGGATAAAATAAGAAGCAAAGTCAACAGAGAACAGGGAGAAGGAGGGAGAGAAAAGGAATGAAGGACTGGAAAGGAAAAATGAAGAAAAATTGAAGATAAACATTTGTGGCGAAGATTAGAGAGTAAGAGAGGAGAGGAAAGAGGAAAAAGACTGGATAGAGTACACAAAAGAGGAGAGGAAAAAGGATAACTCGATGTGAGGTTGAAACCGATCATGGAGGAAGCAAATAAAGGAGAAGGGAGACAATAAAGGAATATGGTGTGGAGGAAGAGAGCAAAGACAAGGAGAGAGAATATGGAGAGGGAGCGGAGAAAAGAAGAAGGCATTTAAAGAGAAGCCTGGGAGAGGATCGAGGAAAGGAAAGGTAAGAAGGGGAAGAGAGAGAGACGAAGGAGGACCAGGTACAGAAAGGGTGAGGAGAGGAGAAGAGAGGAGGTTAAGCCGGGTGAGGGAGGTTAGGTTAGGTGGGTGAGTGGGACGGATGGGTGTGGTGAGGAGGAGGTGGAGAGGAGGTGGAGCAAGGAAGGAAGGGGAGGAGGAGAGGAAGGAAGGAGGAGGAGGAGGAGGTATTCAGGTTAGGTGGGTGAGTGGGACGGATGGGTGGTGGAGGAGGAGGTGGAGAGGAGGTGGAGCAAGGAAGGAAGGGAGGAGGAGAGGAAGGAAGGAGGGAGGAGAGGA
This sequence comes from Eriocheir sinensis, assembly GCF_024679095.1. NCBI lineage: Eukaryota > Metazoa > Arthropoda > Malacostraca > Decapoda > Varunidae > Eriocheir > Eriocheir sinensis. The sequence continues at coordinate 21,695 of NW_026111737.1, forward strand.
GAGGTAGGTGGTTAGGGGTGGGTGAGTGGAACGGATGGGTGGTGGAGGAGGAGGTGGAGAGGAGGTGGAGCAAGGAAGGAAGGGGAGGAGGAGGAGGAAGGAAGGAACACAAAGAACACAAAGGAAGAACAAACAAAGAAGACCTGCTGGTCTCATGAGGTTGTTTTGTGACAAGCCACACTAAATTATCTAAATTGCAAAGGTGGAAGATGAAGACAGAAAAGGCGAAGGCTCCCTCCCCACCCCCCATCCCTCCAGCCAAAGCTGGTGAGAAAGAACCATGCAGTGTATGAAAATCAAAAGGAATTTATATAGGAAAGAGGAAAGAATCATTACCAAGTACTACTAACCGGGCGATAAAGTGGACAAGGACACCAGTATTCGAAAGAACTCAATATGATAATATTCTGAAGGCATATGGATTCAAACACTTGCTCCAATTTACCTGAGGCCGTAATCATACTATCAACGGCACGCAAGGTAGAGTTCCAACATTAACAACTCGATTAGAAGAAGAAGTTCTTTAGTCAGTGACGAGAATCTTACCACTTATCTTCAAATTGTGATTTCTTCGTCTAGCTTGGATCGATCAACTGTAAAGTGTCTTCCGCATTATTATCACTAAATCCTTTGAACATTTTTTAAACACTTCATTAGATCGCCTCGTATCTTTCGTTTTGATAGGCTGAATAAATTTACATCTTGCTTCGTTCATATGAGACAAATTTCAACCTAGAATCATCTTTACGGTTTTTCGTTGAATCCGTTCCAACTTTTCTATGTCTTTTGTAGTGAGACCAAACTGTACACAGTAATTTGTGGGATGTCGAACCAACGAATTATACAGTTTTATTATTACTTTTCCGATTTATTAAAGACTGTCCGATGAAGCCAACTTTAATTTGTTTGCAGTTTTAAACTACCTCTGAACAATGCTCACCGGGCTTTTAAATCGCTTGATAGTGATTCAAAGATCCTTTTTACTATTGCAGAAAGTTGTTGGCCATTCATTACGTAAATTAAACGATTGTTATTTTTTCCGATGCAACATTTTACATTTGTTAACGTTAAATTCTTATTTCTGCTATTGATTGGCCCAATGCAAGTCGATCTATATCTGATTGTGCTTTCTGTCGAGTATTACCAGTTACTTATCAGCATAATTTTTGTGTCATCAGCAAATTTGATACTTTGCAAGTAAGCTCATCATCGGTACGCCTAATATAAATTAAGAAGAGCATAGCCAAGCACTGATCCTTGAGATACGCCGCTTCTGGGACATCGAGCCAGCAGATGTACACCGTTTAGAACTACTTTCCGCTCAGGAGAGCCAGTCTACAAGCCAATTGTGAATGCTACCCGATATACCAAAGTGCCAGTAGTTTGCTGAGCACCGTTAGTGGGGGACCTTATCAAATGCCTTGGAAAACCAGATATATATACCTACTGATCTGCTTTCATCGAACACCTCAAAAATAAGTGAGGAGGAGGAGGTGGTTAGTTAGGGTGGGTGAGTGGGACGGATGTAAGTGGTGGGAGGAGGTGGTGGAGAGGAGGTGGAGCAAGGAAGGAAGGGGAGGAGGAGAGGAAGGAAGGAGGAGGTGGAGAGGTGGTTAGGTTAGGTGGGTGAGTGGGACGGATGGGTGTGGTGAGGAGGTGGAGGAAGGAAGGAAGAGGAGAAAAGGAAGGAAGGAAGAGGAGGAGGAGAGGAAGGAAGAGGAGAAAAGGAAGGAAGGAAGAGGAGGAGGAAGGAAGGAAGAGGAGAAAAGGAAGGAATGAAGAGGAGGAGGAGAGGAAGGAAGAGGAGAAAAGGAAGGAATGAAGAGGAGGAGGAGAGGAAGAAAGAGGAGAAAGGGAAGGAAGGAAGAGGAGGAGGAGAAGAAGGAAGGAAGAGGAGGAGAGGAAGGAAGGAGGAGGAGGAGGAGAGGAAGGATGAGGAGGAGGAGAGGAAGGAAGGAAGGAAGAGGAGGAGGAGAGGAAGGAAGGAAGAGGAGGAGAGGAAGGAAGGAAGAGGAGGAGGAGAGGAAGGAAGGAAGAGGAGGAGGAGAGGAAGGAAGGGGGTCACCGTTGGAGGCCTTCTCAGCTCTCCGCGCTAGCCCATAAATGCATTTCGTCGACTGGTAACACGACAACCGCCTCTCCTCCTTGCCTTGGCGCCCACTGATGGATCCCTTCATGCTCTCCGCCTCCCCTCGGCATAAATACATTACAGATGCGTATCAATGTATAAATATGCATAATACATAGGAGGAGGAACACGATATTCACGTTTCCGCGACGCATATCGAATCGACTTGAATGCATTGCGATCCTTTCTTATAGACTTTGAACCCGATTAGATATTCCGATAAGGGAGAGAGAGAGAGAGAGAGAGAGAGAGAGAGAGAGAGAGAGAGAGAGAGAGAGAGAGAGAGAGAGAGAGAGAGAGAGAGAGAGAGAGAGAGAGAGAGAGAGAGAGAGAGAGAGAGAGAGAGAGAGAGAGTGAGAGAGAGAGAGAGAGAGAGAGAGAGAGAGAGAGAGAGAGAGAGAGAGAGAGAGAGAGAGAGAGAGAGAGAGAGAGAGAGAGAGAGAGAGAGAGAGAGAGAGAGAGAGAGAGAGAGAGAGAGAGAGAGAGAGAGAGAGAGAGAGAGAGAGGATGGTAGAGATAAGAATGTTTGGTGGATGATTCTTGCTGGTTTTATTTGTTTGTTTGTGTGTGTGTGTGTGTGTGTGTGTGTGTGTGTGTGTGTGTGTGTGTGTGTGTGTGTGTGTGTGTGTGTGTGTGTGTGTCTTTCTAATATGTGCCACCTTTCCCTCCACTTCCATCTACTTAAAGCATCTCTCAATCCCCTTTCCTCTTTCTAATCCTAATTTTCCCTATTTCGATCCCCTCACAGTTCATCTCAACCTCCTCCTCATATTCCTTTGAGTTATCTTTCGACCACTTCAATCTCTTCACACCTTCTCTCAACCCACTCTTGATCTTCCTAATGTGCTATCTTTCCCCCACATCGATTTCCTCACAGCTTATCTCACCCACCTCCCTCTCTCCCCCTCCCAGCCACACGCCAACACCCCGACACACAGCCACCGGACAGGACAAGACAGGGAGCATTGCCGCCTCGCCGTCTGCGCTGAGACCCGGCTTTGGGGAATCAGCTGATGAGATATGATCACTCTGGGACCTTGGCTGCTCCTTGGACCCTCCCTCCTACCTCTCCCCTCTCGCCACCGCTTCCCAGACCGTAATAATCAATCTCGCTACTGGATATTTTCAAGCAGATTACCGCTGATCCTCTCCACGGGAAAACGGCGCAAACCTCATAATGGTGAGGCGAGTCTGGACGTGTGAAGGCTAAACGTAAAATTAGTGGTATTGACCATCGCCATGACGCCATCTCGAGAGTGGCGTGAAGGAAGAACTCGGTAAAGGCTCAAGAAGGGACAGGAAAAAAGGGTTCAAATACTCAAATGGTGTGAGTTACCTCCATCTTGTGAGCATTAGGGAGAAAAAATGTTGAGTTCATAAAGTGTGAGAGCCTGGGACGTGTGGAGGAAGGAAGGTAAGGTAAGGTAAGGTAAGGTAAGGTAAGGTAAGGTTAGGTTATGTAAGGTAAGGTAAGGTAAGGTTAAGGAAGGTAAGGTAGATAGAGTAAGGTAAGGTAAGGTAAGATGAAGTGAGGTAAGGTAAGGTAAGGAGAGGTGGGTATGGTAAGGTAAGGTAAGGTAAGGTATGGGGGTAAGGTAAAGGTTAAGGAAGGTAAGGTAGATAGAGTAAGGTAAGGTAAGGTAAGGTGAAGTGAGATAAGGTTGTGTAAGGTAAGGTAAGGTAAGGAGAGGTGGGTATGGTAAGGTAAGGTAAGGTAAGGTAAGATAAGGTAAGGTAAGGTAAGGTAAGGTAAGGTAAGGTAAGGTAAGGTTAAGGAAGGTAAGGTAGATAGAGTAAGGTAAGGTAAGGTAAGGTGAAGTGAGGTAAGATTGTGTAAGGTAGGGTAAGGTAAGGAGAGGTGGGTATGGTAAGGTAAGGTAAGGTAAGGTAAGATAAGGTAAGGTTACGTAAGGTAAGGTAAGGTAAGGAGAGGTGGGTATGGTAAGGTAAAGTAAGGTAAGGTAAGATAAGGTAAGGTAAGACTATGTAAGGTAAGGTAAGGTAAGGTAAGGTTAAGGAAGGTAAGGTTGTGTAAGGTAAGGTAAGGTAAGGAGAGGTGGGTATGGTAAGGTAAGGTAAGGTAAGGTTATGTAAGGTGGTAAGGTAAGGTTAAGGAAGGTAAGGTAGATAGAGTAAGGTAAGATAGAGTAAGATAAGGTAAGGTAAGGTGAAGTAAGGTAAGGTTGTGTAAGGTAAGGTAAGGTAAGGAGAGGTGGGTATGGTAAGGTAAAGTAAGGAAAGGTTATGTAAGGTGGTAAGGTAAGGTTAAGGAAGGTAATGTAGATAGAGTAAGGTAAGGTAGAGTAAGATAAGGTAAGGTAAGGCAAGGTAAGGTAGAGGAAGATAAGGTAAGGTAAGGTGAAGTGAGGTAAGGTTGTGTAAGGTAAGGTAAGGTAAGGAGAGGTGGGTATGGTACGGTAAGGTAAGGTAAGGTTATGTAAGGTGGTAAGGTAAGGTTAAGGAAGGTAAGGTAGATAGAGTAAGGTAAGGTAGAGTAAGATAAGGTAAGGTAAGGTAAGGTAGAGGAAGATAAGGTAAGGTAAGGTGAAGTGAGGTAAGGTTGTGTAAGGTAAGGTAAGGTAAGGAGAGGTGGGTAAGGTAAGGTAAGGTAAGGTAAGGTAAGATAAGGTAGAGGAAGATAAGGTAAGGTAAGGTGAAGTGAGGTAAGGTTGTGTAAGGTAAGGTAAGGTAAGGAGAGGTGGGTATGGTAAGGTAAGGTAAGGTAAGGTAAGATAAAGTAAGGCGTACAATTATTAGAGGTATCCATCGTCTCCTCCTTAAAGGTGAAAAGATCTTGATAATAATGATACCGATAGATGATTATAAAACGAATAATAATAAAAAAATAAAAGAAAAATAAAGAAAACAGATCAACGATAATAAAACAGTAACAAAACTAAAAGGAGCAGAAGGAAAACCAAACTTACAAGGACAACAAGAAAAAAAAACTAACATGAAGAAGACAAACAAAATAAAATGAAAGCAATGAGAAGAGAAGAGGGACGGGAAGAACGAACAGGAGGAGGAGGAGGAGGAGGAGGAGGAGGAGGAGGAGGAGGAACAGGAGGAGATGGAGAAGGAAAAAAAAAAAGGAGCAACAGGAGGAAAATAAAAAGAAAGGGACAAACATGAGAAGGAAAAGGAATTGGAGAAGAAGAAGAATGACGAGGAGGAAGAGGAGAGAAGCAGGAGGAGAGGAGAGAAGGAAGAAGAGGAGGAAGAGAGGCAGCAGGAGGAAAAAGAACAAGAACAAACAGGAGGAGAAGGAGAATGACGAGGAGGAGGAGGAGGAGGAGGAGGAAGGAGATGAAGGAGGAACAAGAAGAGGAGGAAGAGCAAGGAGATGAAGGAGGAACAAGAAGAAGAGGAGGAAGAGCAAGGAGATGAAGGAGGAACAAGAAGAACACAAAGAAACACAAAGGAAGAACAAACAACAGCAGACCTGCTGGTCCTTACGAGGTTGTTTGTGACAAGCTACACTAACTATCTAATCAAAGGTGGATGATGAAGGACAGCAAAGGCGAAGGCTCCTCCCCACCCCCCCATCCCTCCAGCCAAAGCTGGCAGGAAAGGAAAAAGAACCATGCAGCATGGAAAAACTGCATGGAATTTATGTAGGAAAGAGGAAAGAACTACCATTACTGCTACCACTAACATGGCGATAAAAGCGGACAAGGACACCAGTATTCGAAAGAACTTAACGTTATTACGACAATGAGTAATATCTTAGTTGCAGGTTGGATTTAAAACACTTGTCTAATCTATTCTTGAAGGCCTTTGTTGTTGTAATATCAACGACATCACAGGGTAGAGAGTTCCAAACATTAACAACTCGATTGAAAAAGAAGTCTTTAGCTTCGTGCGACGAGAATCTTTTACCACTTATCTTCAAATTGTGATTTCTTCTTGTTCTATTTGATCGATCAATTGTAAAGTAATCTTCCGCATTAATATCACTGAATCCTTTAAACATTTTAAACACTTCTATTAGATCACCTCGCATTCTTCGTTTTGATAGGCTGAGTAAATTTACCTCTTTAAGCCTTTGTTCATATGACAAATTTCTCAACCTAGGAATCATCTTTGTTACTCTTCGTTGGACCCGTTCCAACTTTTCTATGTCTTTTCTGTAGTAGGGAGACCAAAACTGTACACAGTACTCTAGACGGGGTCGAACCAACGAATCATACAGTTTTAATATTACTTTCTCCGATTTATTATCAAAGACTCGTCCGATGAAGCCAACCAGTTTGTTTGCAGTTTTAACTACCTCTGAACATTGCTGACCGGGCTTTAAATCGCTTGATATAGTGATTCCAAGATCCTTTTCTTTACTTACTGCAGAAAGTTGTTGGCCATTCATTACGTACCGAACGCGATTTTTATTTTTTCCGATGTGCAACATTTTACATTTGTCAACGTTAAATTTCATTTGCCATTGATCGGCCCAACGTGCAAGTCGATCTATATCTGATTGTAAAGCTTCTTCGTCGAGTGTCGCAGTTACTTTACTAGCAATTTTTGTGTCATCAGCAAATTTTGATACTTTGCTAGTGACCCCATCATCGATATCATTAACATAAATTAAGAAGAGCATGGGGCCAAGCACTGATCCTTGAGATACGCCGCTTCTGACATCGAGCCAGTTAGATGTAACACCGTTTAGAACTACTCTCTGTTTCCGCTCAGAGAGTCAGTCCGCAAGCCAATTGTGAATGTTACCCGAGATACCGTGCGCCAGTAGTTTGCTGAGCAATCGTTGGTGGGGGACCTTATCAAATGCCTTTTGAAAATCCAGATATATGATACCTACTGATCTGCTTTCATCGAACACCTCAAAAATATAGTGAAAAAAATCAAGTAAGTTAGTTAAACACGAACGTTTACTACGGAAGCCATGTTGCGAATTATTTATTATATTATTTTCTTCGAAGAATTTCACCATATTGTCGCGAATGATAGTCTCCATTAACTTACAAACTTGTCCCCCTTTTTGAAAGAGGAGGAGGAGCAAGTACATGAAGGAGGAACAAGAAGAAGAGGAGGAAGAGCAAGGAGATGAAGGAGGAACAAGAAGAAGATGAGGAAGAGCAAGGAGATGAAGGAGGAACAAGAAGAAGAGGAGGAGGAGGAGGAAGAGTAGATGGTTCGGTGGGTTCGTGTGGGTGTGGCCGAGTGACAGCGAGGAGGGAAAAGAACTGGTCTTCGGTACACTTCAATTAGACTGTCACTGATTCATCTGAGAGAGAGAGAGAGAGAGAGAGAGAGAGAGAGAGAGAGAGAGAGAGAGAGAGAGAGAGAGAGAGAGAGAGAGAGAGAGAGAGAGAGAGAGAGAGAGAGAGATTTTACATAGAAAATCAGACCACACAGACCCCATGATCCAGACTTGGTGGTCTGTCCTTAAACCTAAGTGATTTTACATTAATCAGAAGACTCCAAAACGTTGCATTTCTACTCTAGTTGATATTAAGTTGAAGGAAGTGACGGTCGAGCTTATTTTTGAAGGAGTCAATCGTGTTACACTGGACCACTGATGGTGGAAGCTTATTCCATTCTCGCACTACAACGTTGGTGAAGAAAAATTTGGTGCAATCTGAATTTACTTGTCTACATCTGAGTTTTACGCCATTGTTCCTCGTGCGCAGACTGTCATCGATCATAAACAATGTTGATCTGTCTACATTCGTGAAACCATTAAGTACTTTAAAACATTCGATCAATTTTCCTCGGAGGCGACGTTTCTCAAGAGAGAACATGTTAAGGGTAGAAAGCCTTTCTTCGTAGGATTTGTTGCGTAAGGAAGGGATCATTTTCGTTGCCCGACGCTGAACACCTTCTAATTTAGCAATATCCTTTGCATGGTGGGGAGACCAAAACTGTACCGCATATTCCAAGTGGGGTCTGACTAAACTGTTGTAGAGCGAGTATTACATCTTTATTCTTGAATACAAAGTTTCTTTTAATGAAGCCCAACATTCTGTTCGCTTTATTTGCTGCATCGATGCATTGCTGTGAGAATTTGAGGTTTGACGCGATTTTGACCCCCAAGTCTTTGACGCATTGAACGCTTTTGAGTTTAACGCCGCGCATTTCATTCGAACTTCTTATTCCTCGTTCCAAACTTGAAGGACCCCTGCTTGTCTTTTAAAAAGGGGCATCTCCCATCTACCCGACCAAGCTGAAATTTTGTGCAAATCCTCTTGGAGGCTTTGCCTGTCTTCGTCAGTGAGAACCGAGTTACCAATCTTTGTGTCGTCTGCAAATTTACTAATGCGGTTATTGAGTCCAACATCCACGTCGTTGATGTAGATAATGAAGAGCACTGGGCCAGGACCGAGCCCTGAGGGACGCCACTAGTGACAGGCGCCCACTCTGAGTTAAATCCGTCAATCACTACTCTTTGTTGTCTGTTGCTCAACCAATTCGCGATCCATTGGTTTACTTGACCGTCAATACCTATTTGCTTTAATTTGTAAAGTAATTTATGATGCGGGACTTTATCAAACGCTTTCTGTAAATCAAGATAGACTACGTCCAGTGATTTGGTTACGTCATAAACAGTGAAGAGGTCGTTATAAAAGGTTAATAGGTTTGATAGGCAGGATCTTTTGTTTCGGAAGCCATGTTGTGAGTCCCCAATCAATGAGTGGCTTTCAAGGTAATCACAATTTTGTTCTAATTATGCCTCAAGTAGCTTACCTACAAACCGAAGTTAGACTAATGGGCCTGTAATTACCTGGTACTTTTTGTCTCCTTTCTTGAAAATCGGTGTCACGTTAGCCTTTTCCAATCTGAAGGACGATGCCTTGAATCAAGGACATATTGAATACGCTTGTGAGGGAGGAGAGTATTTCGCTCTTCGTTTCTTTATGCAGAGTTGGATATACTTTGTAAGGTCCAGTAGTTTTATTGTTTTTAAGTGAATGGAGAGCTTTAAGGACTTCATCGGTTGTTATTTCAAAATTAGGCAATGCATGCTCGAGATTTACAATAGTACTGGTGTTGGTGGTAGCGAGAGGAAGACTGTTAGTATTAAACACCGAGGAAAAGTAATTGTTTAAGAGGTTTGCAATATGTTGGCTGTCAGTCACTAGTGCACCGTCGCTGTTTGTTAAAGGTCCAATACCACTTTTGATCGCCTTTCTGTTGTTTATGTAACTGAAGAAAGATTTCGGGTTATTTTTACAGTTGGCTGCAATATTTTCTTCATATCTACGCTTTGCCTGACCTACTAGTCTTTTTACTCGTCGCCTGGCATCATTATAGAGTCTAATGTTCTCGGGCGTGCTTTGTTCTTTCTTTAACCTGTAAAACAATTTTCTCTCATTGACTGATTGTTTAATTTCGCTATTAAACCACGGTGGGCTTTATTAGTGTTAATTCGTTTCTCGCACAAGGGACGAATGTGTTCTGCGGAGTGAGTAAGTGATTTTTAAAGGCTTAGCCAGGCTTCCTCTACGTTGCCGTCATCTGATAGTTGTATTTCTGTTAGTTTTTGTCGGATTTCTACGAAGTTAGCTCTTTTGAAATTGGGCACCTTTACTTTATTTTCAGTCACTGATGATTGAGCTTTAATGTCGACGCGCACTAATTTATGATCGCAAGAACCGAGGTGTTCTCCTACCGTGACACTACTGACAAGGTTATCTTGGGTCGTTATAACAAGGTCGAGTATATTATTTTGTCGAGTTGGCTCAGAAACCATTTGGCTTAGATAATTTTCTTCTAGAAATTCGATCATTCTATGTGACTCGCCTTCTGTACCTGACAGTGTCGCCCAGTCGATATGGGGGAGTTTAAAGTCTACTAATATCAGTGAGTCGTTGTTATTAAGTGACTGCCTTAAGACGCTGTACATTTCAAGGTCGTCATCGAGTGATTGCCCGGGAGGTCTGTAGGTGACAGATATATTTAAATTGACTTTTGCAATGTTTACTCGCACGCACAAATGTTCAACGTTACTGTTTCCCGGTGTTTTGTCGGTGGGTTGCAAATAGCTTTTGACATAAAGGGCGACGCCACCGCCTCTACGGTTTACACGATCTTTGTTGAAGAGTCTGTAGCCATCTATGTTGTATTCGGAACTTAAATCAATATTTGTGGTGTCGATAAATGTTTCGGTTATAGCAATTATGTCAAAATTTTCTGTTAAAGCAAGACATCTCAGTTCATCAAATTTGTTTCTTAGGCTACGCGCATTGAAACTAAGGATTTTTAAGTTATCTAGAGGCTTGGTAATACAGGTGGTGGTACTTGCGGGAGAGAGAATGCTGTAGTGAGGTGACTGTACAGGTGTTATCCGGTGGCGGCACTAAACAAGCAACACACACACACACACACACACACACACACACACACACACACACCAATCATGCAATCGCCGTCACCACCACCACTTCTCGCGGCCTCCAATCCCCGTGCCGCCGCTGCCCCAAGACTCTCACTCTCCCATCACCCACCAGTACAGTGCCGCCCCGTGCCCTCAGGCGTCCAGTCTCGCGTCAGCTCGGCAGTTCCGCCCCCAAAATGACATCCTGTTGCTGTCTATCACCTTGAACGCTTTGCTTGCTTCCCGCTGGTCATCATTACCGTGAACAGCCCTCGTCACACTGTCATTACCTTTCGTACCTTAATGAGTAAACCTGCAGTGGTAAATCTCTACTTTCTGCACTAACGAGTAGCCCGCCAGCCAGCCAGTCTACCCGCGACGATCATTTCCACGTTACTGCCCCCTCCAGTTCTCCTTACCATTAGTTCTGCTTCCCCAAACATCTCCCTAACAGTCAATCATCTTAGGTCATGCACCCTATAGCAACCCAGACCACCACACACGGGCCTCCCTCCAGTCCCTCACGAGGATCAGTCACCTGTTCCTTTAATTAACACCCCCCCCTCCTACTTAACCCGAAGCAACCCAGTGACCTAGACCACTGTACACAGTGTTGGGTCGTTTCTCTCTCTCTCTCTCTCTCTCTCTCTCTCTCTCTCTCTCTCTCTCTCCATTTGCCTTCCCTCTCCCCGATACGGACGTTCATTACCAAGGGCTCCGAGGCTTCACGGGATGGTTCAGCCTAAGCTACGGCAGGCCTCCCAAGTTCCCAAGCGGACAGTTCAGGCACTCGCTCCTAACCACCACAGGGACCTACGCCTGCCATGAAATTTGCACACGAGGAGGGCGGGCGGGCTCCCTCTTGCAAGCAAAGCACCTGTCCCTTTAATTACCACACACCCCGCCCCTGCTCACCCCTAACATGCAACCCACAGTGACCCAGACTGCCACACGGGCCCACACCGACCATGAAATTTGAACACGAGGAGGGCGGGCGGGCTCCCTGTAGTCCCTCACCTGCAAGCAATAGTCACCTGTCCTGTTAATTAGCACGCCCCCCCTCACCCCCTAACGCATCCTGCCACACAATCACCGCTATTCTCACCTTTCAGGATCGCTGCAGACGCTGGAGCACAGGAAAAAAGGTTAAAAATACACCGAGGAGTGACAGAGCCGTGTCGCCCGTACTTCGTGACTTCCCGTTCCAATGTGGACCAAAGCAAGCCTTAGTGACCCCTGACCAATCACCGAGCATCTCCATCGTGCCTAAACCAATCACAGAGGAATAAAAGGAGCCGGCAAGGACGCAGGCGCACTAGGATTCTAAGTCGTCTAGATATTGGTGTAATCAACTTTTTTCCAGCCCAATCATTTTGTTCGTCACTCACGGGAAAGTTGACGTATTTAATGTGAACAGATGATTCCAAATATATATTCCGTGAAGGTAACGAGCACTTCCACCCCCCTCCCCCTCTCTCCTTACCCACACCCCGGAAAGCAAGTAGTTATCCCCCCCAACCACCTCCTCCACCCCCGCCAGTCTCTCTCCATCCCTCCCTCTCGCCACCTTCACTGTCCTCCCTCCTCCACCATGTGTATCGGGGGAGATTTAGTATTAACAATATAGTCCTAAACATTAAATTCAATAAGACAACAACAATACAATAACGATGAGAAAACGTGTTGCTATCGTGTATATGGATTTTATGGTGGAGACTGGCGTGCTGATAATGATGGTGGTGATATTGGTTGTGATGGTGGTGGTGATGATAGTGGGTATGGCAGAGCTAAGGGAGAGAGAGAGAGGGGGAGAGAGAGAGGGGGGGGAGATGGGGAGAGAGAAAGAGGGGGAAACGGAGTAGGAAGAGAAAGGGGGAAGTGGAGGAGTATGAGAGAGAGAGAGAGAGAGAGAGAGAGAGAGAGAGAGAGAGAGAGAGAGAGAGAGAGAGAGAGAAAAAAAAATTACATAGAATTACATAGAAAATCAGACCACACAGACCCCATGGTCCAGACTTGGTGGTCTGTCCTTAAACCTAAGTGATTTTACATTAATCAGAAGGCTCCAAAACGTTGCATTTCTACTGTAGTTGATATTAAGTTGAAGGAAGTGACGGTCGAGCTTATTTTTGAAGGAGTCAGTCGTGTTACACTGGACCACTGATGGTGGGAGCTTATTCCATTCTCGCACTACAACGTTGGTGAAGAAAAATTTGGTGCAGTCTGAATTTACTTGTCTTCATCTGAGTTTTACGCCATTGTTCCTCGTGCGCAAAGTGTCATCGATCATAAACAATGTTGATCTGTCTACATTCGTGAAACCATTTAGTATTTTAAAACATTCGATCAGTTTTGCTCGGAGGCGACGTTTCTCAAGAGAGAACATATTAAGGGTAGAAAGTCTTTCTTCGTAGGATTTGTTGCGCAAGGAAGGGATCATTTTCGTTGCCCGACGCTGAACACCTTCTAATTTAGCAATATCCTTTGCATGGTTGGGATACCAAAACTGTACCGCATATTCTAAGTGGGGTCTGACTAAACTATTGTAGAGCGGGAGTATTACATCTTTATTCTTGAATAAAAAGTTTCTTTTAATGAAGCCCAACATTCTGTTCGCTTTATTTGCTGCATCGATGCATTGCTGTGAGAATTTGAGATTTGACGCGATTTTGACCCCCAAGTCCTTGACGCATTGAACGCTTTTGAGTTTAACGCCGCGCATTTCGTAATCGAACTTCTTATTCCTCGTTCCAACTTGAAGGACCTGGCACTTGTCTACGTTAGAGGGCATCTCCCATCTATCCGACCAAGCTGAAATTTTGTGCAAATCCTCTTGGAGGCATTGCCTGTCTTCGTCAGTGAGAACCGAGTTACCAATCTTTGTGTCTTATTTGTTTTAAGTGATTTGAGGGCTTTAAGGACTTCATCGAGTTTTATTTCAAAGTTAGGCAATGCATGCTCGGGATTTACATTAGTACTGGTGTTGGTGGTAGTGGTGGGAGGACTGTTAGTATTAAACACCGAGGAAAAGTAATTGTTTAATAGGTTTGCAACGTGTTGGCTGTCAGTCACTAGTGCACCGTCGCTGTTTGTTAAGGGTCCAATTCCACTTCTGATCGCCTTTCTGTTGTTTATGTAACTGAAGAAGGATTTCGGATTATTTTTACAGTTGGCTGCAATATTTTCTTCATATCTACGTTTTGCCTGACGCAGTAATCTGTTTACTCGTCGCCTGGCATCATTGTAGAGGCTAATGTTTTCGGGCGTGGTTTGTTCTTTCTTTAACCTGTAAAACAATTTTCTCTCCTTGACTGAGTGTTTAATTTCGCTATTAAACCAAGGTGGGCTTTTATTAGTGTTAATTCGCTTCTCGCACAAGGGGACAAATGTGTCCTGCTGAGTGAGTAAGTGATTTTTAAAGCTTAGCCAGGCGTCTTCTACATTGCCGTCATCTGATAGTTGCATATCTATTAGTTTTCGTCGGATTTCTACGAAGTTGGCTCTTTTGAAATTGGGAACCTTTACTTTATTTTCAGTCACCGATGTTTGAGCTCTAATGTCAACGCGCACTAGTTTATGATCGCAGGAACCGAGGTGTTCTCCTACAGTGACATTACTGACAAGGCTATCTTGGGTCGTTATAACAAGGTCAAATATGTTATTTTGACGAGTTGGTTCAGAAACCATTTGGCTTAGATAATTTTCCTCTAAAAATTCGATCATTCTATGGGACTCACCTTCTGTTCCCGACAGTGTCGCCCAGTCGATATGGGGGAGGTTAAATTCTCCTAATATCAGTGAGTCGCTGTTATTAAGTGACTGCCTTAAGACGCTGTACATTTCAAGATCGGCATCGAGTGATTGCCCCGGAGGCCTGTAAGTGACAAATATATTTAAATTGACTTTTGCAATGTTTACTCGCACGCACAAATGTTCAACGTTACTATTTCTTGGTGTTTTGTCAGTGGGTTGCAAATAGCTTTTGACAAAAAGGGCGACACCACCACCTCTACGGTTTACACGATCCTTGTTGAAGAGTCTGTAGCCATCTATGTTGTATTCGGAACTTAAATCAATATTTATGGTGTCGATAAATGTTTCGATTATAGCAATTACGTCAAAGTTTTCTGTCAGAGCAAGACATCGCAGTTCATCAAACTTGTTTCTTAGGCTACGCGCATTGAAACTAAGGACTCTTAGGTTATCTTGAGGCTTGGTAATAGAGGTGGTGGTACTGGCGGGTTCAATGTTACGAGTTTGTTGCGGTGTATGGTGTCTATTTACACGGGCGGAATGGAAGGACGTGGCTGAGAGTCTTTTTTTGTTGTTCGGGCGCTACGTACGGGGTCGTTGAGGAGCCTTCCGAATCTGGCTGCCTCGATGGGGGACAGGTGTATGCCGTCCCTATGGAAAAGTTTACTCTGGCCGTAGAGAGAGAGAGAGAGAGAGAGAGAGAGAGAGAGAGAGAGAGAGAGAGAGAGAGAGAGAGAGAGAGAGAGAGAGAGAGAGAGAGAGAGAGAGAGATAGATTTACATAGAAAATCAGACCACACAGACCCCATGGTCCAGACTTGGTGGTCTGTCCTTAAACCTAAGTGATTTTACATTAATCAGAAGACTCCAAAACGTTGCATTTCTACTCTAGTTGATATTAAGTTGAAGGAAGTGACGGTCGAGCTTATTTTTGAAGGAGTCAATCGTGTTACACTGGACCACTGATGGTGGAAGCTTATTCCATTCTCGCACTACAACGTTGGTGAAGAAAAATTTAGTGCAGTCTGAATTTACTTGTCTACATCTGAGTTTTACGCCATTGTTCCTCGTGCGCAAAGTGTCATCGATCATAAACAATGTTGATCTGTCTACATTCGTGAAACCATTAAGTATTTTAAAACATTCGATCAGATTTCCTCGGAGGCAACGTTTCTCAAGAGAGAACATGTTAAGGGTAGAAAGCCTTTCTTCGTAGGATTTGTTGCGCAAGGAAGGGATCATTTTCGTTGCCCGACGCTGAACACCTTCTAATTTAGCAATATCCTTTGCATAGTGGGGAGACCAAAACTGTACCGCATATTCCAAGTGGGGTCTGACTAAGCTGTTGTAGAGCGGGAGTATTACATCTTTATTCTTGAATACAAAGTTTCTTTTAATGAAGCCCAACATTCTGTTCGCTTTATTTGCTGCATCGATGCATTGCTGTGAGAATTTGAGGTTTGACGCGATTTTGACCCCCAAGTCCTTGACGCATTGAACGCTTTTGAGTTTAACGCCGCGCATTTCGTATTCGAACTTCTTATTCCTCGTTCCAACTTGAAGGACCTGGCACTTGTCTACGTTAAAGGGCATCTCCCATCTATCCGACCAAGCTGAAATTTTGTGCAAATCCTCTTGGAGGCTTTGCCTGTCTTCGTCAGTCAGAACCGAGTTACCAGTCTTTGTGTCGTCTGCAAATTTACTAATGCGGTTATTGAGTCCAACATCCACGTCGAGAAAGAGAGAGAGAGAGAGAGAGAGAGAGAGAGAGAGAGAGAGATTTACATAGATTTACATAGAAAATTAGACCACACAGACCCCATGGTCCAGACTTGGTGGTCTGTCCTTAAACCTAAGTGATTTTACATTAATCAGAAGACTCCAAAACGTTGCATTTCTACTCTAGTTGATATTAAGTTGAAGGAAGTGACGGTCGAGCTTATTTTTGAAGGAGTCAATCGTGTTACACTGGACCACTGATGATGGGAGCTTATTCCATTCTCGCACTACAACGTTGGTGAAGAAAAATTTGGTGCAGTCTGAATTTACTTGTCTACATCTGAGTTTTACGCCATTGTTCCTCGTGCGCAAAGTGTCATCGATCATAAACAATGTTGATCTGTCTACATTCGTGAAACCATTAAGTATTTTAAAACATTCGATCAGTTTTCCTCGGAGGCGACGTTTCTCAAGAGAGAA
This sequence comes from Eriocheir sinensis, assembly GCF_024679095.1. Taxonomy (NCBI): domain Eukaryota; kingdom Metazoa; phylum Arthropoda; class Malacostraca; order Decapoda; family Varunidae; genus Eriocheir; species Eriocheir sinensis. The sequence continues at coordinate 38,100 of NW_026111737.1, forward strand.
CATGTTAAGGGTAGAAAGCCTTTCTTCGTAGGATTTGTTGCAAGGAAGGGATAATTTTCGTTGCCCGACGCTGAACACCTTCTAATTTAGCAATATCCTTTGCATGGTGGGGAGACCAAAACTGTACCGCATAGTCCACGTGGGGTCTGACTAAACGGGTGTAGAGCGAGAGTATTACGTCTTTATTCTTAAATACAAAGTTTCTTTTAATGAAGCCCAACATTCTGTTCGCTTTATTTGCTGCATCGATGCATTGCTGTGAGAATTTAAGGTTTGACGCGATTTTGACCCCAAGTCTTTGACGCATTGAACTCTTTTGAGTTTAACGCCGCGCATTTCGTAATCAAACTTTTATTCCTCGTTCCAACTTGAAGGACCTGGCACTTGTCTACGTTAAAGGGCATCTCCCATCTATCCGACCAAGCTGAAATTTTGTGCAAATCCTCTTGGAGGCTTTGCCTGTCTTCGTCAGTGAGAACCGAGTTACCAATCTTTGTGTCGTCTGCAAATTTACTAATGCGGTTATTGAGTCCAACATCCACGTCGTTGATGTAAATAATGAAGAGCACTGGGCCAAGAACCGAGCCCTGAGGGACGCCACTAGTGACAGGCGCCCACTCTGAGTTAAATCCGTCAATCACTACTCTTTGTTGTCTGTTGCTCAACCAATTCGCGATCCATTGGTTTACCTGACCGTCAATACCTATTTGTTTTAATTTGTAAAGTAATTTATGATGCGGGACTTTATCAAACGCTTTCTGAAATCAAGATAGACTACGTCAAGTGATTTGGTAACGTCATAAACAGTGAAGAGGTCGTTAGACAAGGTTAATAGATTTGATAGGCAGGATCTTTTATTTCGGAAGCCATGTTGTGAGTCCCCAATTAATGAGTGGCTTTCAAGGTAACTCACAATTTTGTCTCTAATTATGCCCTCAAGTAGCTTACCTACAACCGAAGTTAGACTAATGGGCCTGTAATTACCTGGTACTTTTTGTCTCCTTTCTTAAAATCGGTGTCACGTTAGCCTATATCCACTCTGAAGGGACAATGCCTTGTCGCAAGGACATATTGAATACGGTTGTGAGGGAGGAGAGTATTTCGCTCTTTGTTTCTTTCAGCAGAGTTGGATATACTTTATCAGGTCCAGGACTTTTATTTGTTTTAAGTGATTTGAGGGCTTTAAGGACTTCATCGGGTTTTATTTCAAAGTTAGACAATGCATGCTCGGGATTTACATTAGTACTGGTGTTGGTGGTGGTGGTGGGAGGACTGTTATTATTAAACACCGAGGAAAAGTAATTATTTAATAGGTTTGCAACGTGAGAGAGAGAGAGAGAGAGAGAGAGTTGAGACGCCGTGGGGTCAGGTCACGCTCGCGTTCGCTCCGTGATATTGGACACTGTGTGGAAGCAGAACGATATTTCTTCTTATCCCCCACACGTTGGGATTACCATCGCTTCCTGGGTGCTGTGCAGTGGACAAGTAGCGCACAGGAAGTACTGTGTGTGTGTGTGTGTGCCCTTACACAACCTTGGAAACTCGCCCCTCTGTGCTCCATTGCCCTCAGGCGGGACGGAGCCTGTGGACAGTGAAGTGTTTAGTGGCGCAAGAACGACCATGAACGAGCGAAAAAATTAGCTTCCGAGATCTGTGAAACATTCTTTCTATCAAAGTGTTCAAGCGTGTGTGGAAAAAACTACAAAATAGTGAACAGTGAGAGGCAACTCCACGAAACACGCTGACCTCACCTCGCCCAGAGCTGTAAATCCCCTGGGACAGGGCCCCTCCGAAACAGGCCGCGCCCGCCCCTCGCATTCCAAGGCGAGATTAGAGACACCCCCATCCCACCCTGACCTGACCTCTCGTGCGCATCGACCCACACCACCATCATGGCCTCCCTCACTCTCACTGAGGCCCCCCACCAGCAACAGCAAATTGCCTGGGCAGGACAGTCAGGCTATCCTGGGGCAAAATATTGCTGTGTGTGCAGCTACTCTGTCCGTGTGAAGCCCTCCACGGCCTGCAGCCAGCCAGACTGTCCAAACCTGGCCTGCGCAGACTGCTTCAATGATGGCCCTTTCTGCTGCTCCACGACTGAGGGACTGAGGCGAGCAGCCGGCATTCCTCACCCCGTCACCTACGCGGTCGTTGAAGACACACCGCCCAGCACGCCAGCAGCCCCCCAGCCCGACCCGCTCGCCCCACAACCACCAATTGAAACGGAGGACAGCGCCGTCAGGGAGGATCTTCTCTCCAACCCGCCTGAAGGCCTTGTTGACATCATTCTCCGACTAAGGAATGAGGTACACGGCCTTAAGTGCATTGTGGAGACATCGGGCGCGGAGTGAAAGAACGAGGAAACAAAGAGAAGCCTTGGTAAAAACCATCAGCTCCATGGACTCCCTGGCACAAGCTGAACAGGAAACCCCCATCCCTCCCCCCACCACACAAGCCACAAGTGCCCTGCCAAGTAAAATTGACCAGGACTGGCAGGAGATGTGCTCCTCCCACCCCAGGTGGCGCGGCTGGTGGGAATCAGGGAAGCCAAGGGCACTGAGGAAGGTGACTCACGACCCCCCAGAAGACGCCGAGACAGCCCCACCCCCTCGCCGCCGGCCGGGCCAACCCACCCAGGCCACACAGACCCCCCCGCCCTCTGTCAGAAACAGAAACCCCCCCTCTCCAGGCCGATCCACTCCTCCTACCCCCTCCCGTCCTCCCCGCCACCATCACCACTACAACCGCGGACGCGGAGACACACCACGGCACACACACCATCGCCCCCAACCCCTCTGGACTCAGGCCTCACCACCCTTCTGTGGCAGGTGCCGTCAGCGCGGCCACACAGTTAATCACTGTTCTGAGACCATCTGCGACTTCTGTGCCCGACGTGGGCACCTCGCTGACCAGTGTCGCAAGAGGCAGGCAGAGGCAAAGTGAAGTCTAGAGTGTGCGTATTGCCAGCGGCGAGGACACACCGATGACGAGTGTTACGCTCGAGCCGCCGACATCAGACAGGAACGACTGTTTCGAGCAATCCTGTCTGAACACCAGCCACCCATCACCCAGCCTGCTCCCTACCAGCAAGCGGTGCACGCCCCGCCCTACCAATCCTGGCCTCATCCCCCGCACACTCCCCTTCCGCTGATCCGATAAGGCGATACGGACACCAGCGGCCTCAAGATTCTTTCCGCCAACGTACGAGGCTTTAGGACCAACATCGGGGAGCTGACACACGCCTCCGTCCTCAGGCACCACATCGACATAGTGGTGACAGTGGAGACCTTCCTGGACGACACATTTTTTTTTTTTTTTACAGCAAAGGAGACAGTTCAAGGGCACACAAAAAGCAAACATTAATGGAAAAAAAAGCCCGCTACTCACTGCTCCTAAAAAGAATCCAAAGAGGTGGCCGAAAGATAGGTCAGTTTTGGGATGAGAGGTGTCCTGATACCCTCCTCTTGAAAGAGTTTAAGTCGTAGGCAGGAGGAAATACAGATGAAGGAAGATTGTTCCAGAGTTTACCAGCGTGAGGGATGAAAGAGTGAAGATGCTGGTTAACTCTTGCATAAGGGGTTTGGACAGTATAGGGATGAGCATGAGTAGAAAGTCGAGTGCAGCGGGGCCGCGGGAGGGGGGGAGGCATGCAGTTAGCAAGTTCAGAAGAGCAGTCAGCGTGGAAATATCGATAGAAGATAGAAAGAGAGGCAACATTGCGGCGGAATTTAAGAGGTAGAAGACTATCAGTATGAGGAGGAGAGCTGATGAGACGAAGAGCCTTAGCCTCCACTCTGTCCAGAAGAGCTGTGTGAGTGGAGCCCCCACATGAGATGCATACTCCATACGAGGGCGGACAAGGCCCTGTATATGGACAGCAACTGTGCAGGAGAAGAACTGGCGGAGACGGTACAAAACGCCCAGCCTCGAGGAAGCTGATTTAGTAAGAGATGAGATATGAAGTTTCCAGTTGAGATTTTGAGTTAAGGATAGACCGAGAATGTTTAGTGTTGAGGAAGGTGATAGCTGGGTGTTGTCAAAGAATAGGGGATAGTTGTTTGGAAGATTGTGTCGAGTGGATAGGTGGAGAAACTGTGTTTTTGAGGCGTTGAAGGACACCAGGTTCTTCTTGCCCCAATCGGAAATAATAGTAAGGGCTGAGGCTAAGCGTTCTGCAGTCTCTAGCCTTGAGTCGTTAAGTTCCTGAAGGTGGGTCTTCTATTAAAAGAAGTTGAATAATGCAGAGTTGAATCATAGGCGTAGGAATGGATAGGACAGTTCGTTTTGGAAAGAAGATCATCAATGAACAACAGAAAGAGAGGAGATAGGACAGAACCCTGTGGGACACCACTGTTAATAGATTTAGGGGAAGAACAGTGACCGTCTACCACGGCAGAAATAGAACGGTCAGAAAGGAAACTGGAGATAAAGGTACAGAGAAGGATAGAAACCGTAGGAGGGTAGTTTTGAAAGCAAGATTTGTGCCAGACCCTATCAAAAGCTTTTGATATGTCCAGCGCAATAGCAAAAGTTTCACCGAAACGGCTAAGAGAGGATGACCAAGAGTCAGTTAAGAAGGCTAGGAGATCACCAGTAGAACGCCCCTTGCGGAACCCATACTGGCGATCAGATAGAAGGTCAGAAGTGGAAAGGTGCTTTTGAATCTTCCGGTTAAGGATTGATTCAAAAGCTTTAGATAGACAAGAAAGTAAAGCAATAGGACGGTAGTTTGAGGGATTGGAGCGGTCACCCTTCTTAGGTACAGGCTGTATGAAGGCATACTTCCAGCAAGAAGGAAAGGTAGATGTTGACAGGCAGAGGCGAAAGAGTTTGACCAGGCAGGGTGACAGCACGGAGGCACAGTTTTTAAGGACAATAGGAGGCACTCCATCAGGTCCATAAGCCTTCTGAGGATTGAGGCCAGAGAGGGCATAGAAAACATCATTTTGAAGAATCTTTATAACAGGCACAAAGGAGTCAGAGGGGGGATGAGTAGGAGGAATATGCCCAGAATCGTCCAGAGTGGAGTTTTTAGAAAAAGTTTGAGAGAAGAGTTCAACCTTAGAGATAGATGAGACGGCAGTGTTGACGTCAGGACTGAGGAGTGGAGGGAAAGATGAAGAAGTGAAGTTGGAGGAGATGTTTTTGGCTAGATGCCAGAAGTCACGGGAAGAGTTAGAGAAAGCAAGGTTTTGACATTTTCTATTAATGAAAGAATTTTTGGTTAGTCGGAGAATAGATTTGGCACGATTTCGGGCAGAAATGTAAAGTTCATAATTAGCATTATGCATGCGCCACAACCTGTGATAAGATCCCCGGGTACTCGCACTGGGCCAGACGAGACCGCCACACAGGACAGGGGGGAGGCATTGCTGTTTGCCACCGAAACGGCCTGCAGATAGACGCCCTCACCACAGACACTCCCCTGGAAATGGAGATGATGTTCCTCCGCATCATTCTCGAGGACAGGAGCGCTCTGCTACTCTGTGCCATGTACCGGCCACAGTGGCAAGGCAGCGCCCCCCTCACCTGGACGACCTTATGGCTGCCCACAGCTGTCAGTACGCGATGGTTGTGGGCGACCTAAATCAACACCTGGTGGCGAGGGCCTTCACCGAGCTCACAGCGGTGCATGGATTGCACAACCATGTTGAGCTCCCGACACATCAGCGTGGAGGCTCCCTGGACCCTGTGCTCACAGACCTGCCGAGAGACTGCGTGCTGTGCTGCCCACTAGACCGTGTGGGCAGTTCCGACCACAATGCCATACTCACCACCATCAGCCTGGCCCCAGCGCGTGAAGAGGAACATCAGCGAGTCATCTGGCTGTGGGACCGCGCGGACTGGACGGCTGCAAGGCAGGCCCTGGCAGCGACTGCATGGGGCACAGTCCTTAACGGTGACCCACAACATGACGTCTCCGCCCTCACCACTGTCCTCAATACCGTCCAGCAGCAACACGTCCCCCACCGCACCTACTCAACCAGCCCAAAAGACCAGCCTTGGTTCGGATACAGGTGCCGTATTGCAGCCGAAAGGAAACACAAGGCTTGGACACGATATAAAAGACACCCCACGCAGGAAAATAGAGCCCAACACAGACGAGCCTGCAAAAATATGACGAGGACAGCAAAGTGGGCAAAAGAAAGGTGGGATGCCGACAGGAGGAGAAAGCTGTCCTCTAACCAAACCGACCCGAAACAGTGGTGGGGGCTGGTGAAGGAACAGCAAGGCCTTACCCCCCAGGAACGTATCCCGCCCCTGAGGAAACCTGACGGAGACCTGGCCATCACCAGCCGGGAAAAGGCTGACCTGCTGGCCTGTCACTTCAGTCAAAAGATGACAACCCAGGAGCCAGACAGGCAGCCGCCCACCCTCCCCCAACTCATCGCCTCAAGACTAGAGAATGTGCTAATCTCTGAGGACGCTGTCAGGAGACATCTGAGGGGCGTCAACACCAGGAAGGCGCCAGGTCCTGACAGCGTCAGTCCATACTTACTGCGGCGATGCTCCGATGAGCTCACCAGCCCCCTCGCCCAGATCTTCCGGCGATGCCTGCAGAGCGGGGTGTGGCCTGCACAGTGGAAGGAGGCCAGAGTCACACCCGTACACAAGAAAAAATCCAGGTCCGAGCCAGGCAATTACAGGCCAATATCACTCCTCCCAATCATCAGCAAGATATTTGAGAGGATCATCGGGGAGCAATTTTTTTTTTTTTTTTTTACAGCAAAGGAGACAGTTCAAGGGCACATAAAAAGCAAACATTAATAAAAAAAAAAAGCCCGCTACTCACTGCTCCTAAAAAGAATCCAAAGAGGTGGCCGAAAGATAGGTCAGTTTCGGGAGGAGAGGTGTCCTGATACCCTCCTCTTGAAAGAGTTTAAGTCGTAGGCAGGAGGAAATACAGATGAAGGAAGAGTGTTTCAGAGTTTACCAGCGTGAGGGATGAAAGAGTGAAGATGCTGGTTAACTCTTGCATAAGGGGTTTGGACAGTATAGGGATGAGCATGAGTAGAAAGTCGAGTGCAGCGGGGCCGCGGGAGGGGGGGAGGCATGCAGTTAGCAAGTTCAGAAGAGCAGTCAGCGTGGACATATCAATAGAAAATAGAAAGAGAGGCAACATTGCGGCGGAATTTAAGAGGTAGAAGACTATCAGTATGAGGAGGAGAGCTGATGAGACGAAGAGCCTTAGCCTCCACTCTGTCCAGAAGAGCTGTGTGAGTGGAGCCCCCCCACACATGAGATGCATACTCCATACGAGGGCAGACAAGGCCCCTGTATATGGACAGCAACTGTGCAGGGGAGAAGAACTGGTACGGAGACGGTACAGAACGCCCAGCCTCGAGGAAGCTGATTTAGTAAGAGATGAGATATGAAGTTTCCAGTTGAGATTTTGAGTTAAGGATAGACCGAGAATGTTTAGTGTTGAGGAAGGTGATAGCTGGGTGTTGTCAAATAATAGGGGATAGTTGTTTGGAAGATTTTGTCGAGTGGATAGGTGGAGAAACTGTGTTTTTGAGGCGTTGAAGGACACCAGGTTCTTCTTGCCCCAATCGGAAATAATAGTAAGGTCTGAGTCTAAGCGTTCTGCAGCCTCCAGCCTTGAGTCGTTAAGTTCCTGAAGGGTGGGTCTTCTATTAAAAGAAGTTGAATAATGCAGAGTGGAATCATCGGCGTAGGAATGGATAGGACAGTTCGTTTTGGAAAGAAGATCATCAATGAACAACAGAAAAAGAGTGGGAGATAGGACAGAACCCTGTGGGACACCACTATTAATAGATTTAGGGGAAGAACAGTGACCGTCTACCACGACAGAAATAGAACGGTCAGAAAGGAAACTGGAGATAAAGGTACAGAGAGAAGGATAGAAACCGTAGGAGGGTAGTTTAGAAAGCAAAGATTTGTGCCAGACCCTATCAAAAGCTTTTGATATGTCCAGCGCAATAGCAAAAGTTTCACCGAAACGGCTAAGAGAGGATGACCAAGAGTCAGGTAAGAAGGCTAGGAGATCACCAGTAGAACGCCCCTTGCGGAACCCATACTGGCGATCAGATAGAAGGTCAGAAGTGGAAAGGTGCTTTTGAATCTTCCGGTTAAGGATTGATTCAAAAGCTTTAGATAGACAAGAAAGTAAAGCAATAGGACGGTAGTTTGAGGGATTGGAGCGGTCACCCTTCTTAGGTACAGGCTGTATGAAGGCATACTTCCAGCAAGAAGGAAAGGTAGATGTTGACAGGCAGAGGCGAAAGAGTTTGACCAGGCAGGGTGACAGCACGGAGGCACAGTTTTTAAGGACAATAGGAGGCACTCCATCAGGTCCATAAGCCTTCTGAGGATTGAGGCCAGAGGGCATAGAAAACATCATTTTGAAAAATCTTTATAACAGGCATAAAGGAGTTAGAGGGGATGAGTAGGAGGAATATGCCCAGAATCGTCCAGAGTGGAGTTTTTAGAAAAAGTTTGAGAGAAGAGTTCAGCCTTAGAGATAGATGAGACGGCAGTGTTGCCGTCAGGACTGAGGAGTGGAGAGAAAGATGAAGAAGTGAAGTTGGAGGAGATGTTTTTGGCTAGATGCCAGAAGTCACGGGAAGAGTTAGAGAAAGCAAGGTTTTGACATTTTCTATTAATGAAAGAATTTTTGGTTAGTCGGAGAATAGATTTGGCTCGATTTCGGGCAGAAATGTAAAGTTCATAATTAGCATTAGTTTGAAGGCTCTGGTACCTTTTGTGAGCTACCTCTCTATCATTGACAGCACGAGAACAGGCGTGATTAAACCAAGGCTTTTTTGCGTGAGGAGTAGAGAAAGAACGAGGAATGTATGCCTCCATTCCAGAGATAATCACCTCTGTGATGCGCTGAGCACACACAGAGGGGTCTCTATCCTGGAAGCAATAATCATTCCACGGGAAATCGGAAAAGTACATCCTCAGGTCGTCCCACCGAGCTGAAGCAAAATGCCAGAAGCATCGCCTCTTCGGTGGGTCCAGAAGGTGTACAGGAGCGATAGGACAGGATGCAGAAATAAGATTGTGATCGGAGGAGCCCAACGGAGAGAACAGTTTGACAGAATAAGCAGAAGGGTTTGAGGTAAGGAAGAGGTCTAGAATGTTGGGCCGATCTCCAAGACGAATTGACATCCTTCCTCGAAGAAAACCACCTGCATTCACCGAAGCAGTTTGGTTTTCGGAAGGGCCGCTCTACCTCAGATCTTCTCCTTCTCCTCTCAAAGTCCTGGCATGACGCCCTTGATGACGGCCACCCCTCTCTCGTGATTGCCCTGGATATAGCTGGCGCGTTCGACTCCGTTTGGCACCGCGGTCTGACGGCGAAGCTACAGCAACTAGGCATCACGGGGGACCTGCTGCGCCTGCTCTCAAACTACCTGTTAGGCAGGAGCCTCCGCGTAGAAGTCAACGGAAGCACCTCGACCAGCTTCCCGGTGGAGGCCTCCGTTCCACAGGGGTCCGTACTTGGGCCTATTCTGTGGAACATATACTTTAACGACCTCCTGCAAACCATCCCGGCAGCAAGCGCTTACGCCGACGACTGCACCCTCTCCAGAACATACAAGAGGGAGGAAGCCCAGGACGTGACAGAGTCCGTCAACAGACAGTTGGCAGACATAATGGCCTGGGGAAAGAGGTGGCAAGTCAGGTTTGCCCCTGACAAAACCCAGGCCATGGTAATATCACGTTCTCGGGAGGACGCGAGGCAACTACACGGCAGACTGAGATTCGGGAACGACACCATCCCTCTGCAGGCCAGCGTCGACATCCTGGGCGTGGAGGTGGACTCCCAGCTGCGGTTTGACCGTCACCTTGAAAGGGTGGCGCACAAAGCCTCCCAGAAGGTGAACCTCCTGCGCCGCATGAAGAACCTCCTCGATGCTGAGGGCCTGAACACCCTCTATAAGGCACAAGTCCGTCCAGTGATGGAGTATGCACCGCTCACCTGGATGGCCAGCGCCCGCTGCCACCTCAACCTGCTAGACAAGGTGCAGAGGAGGGCTGAACGCCTCATCAACGGCACCCAGCACCACCGACCGAGCCAGTGGGAGACACAGCGACAACAACAACAACAACACCCACACGAAGGAAGGGCAAGACCAGCCACGAACCAGCTGAATAGCCTGGAGCACCGTCGCCGCGTCGCTGCCCTGACGGTGCTACACGAGGCACAAGTGGGCCTAGTGCCCCACCTGACGGACCTGAGGGCTACCTGGAGGAGGTCTGAGCGCAGCACGAGAACGGTGCTGAGCAACGCCTCCCTCCTGGAAGTGCCAATGGCCCACTCCAGCACCCACCAACGTGCCTTCTCCATCGCAGCGGTGGTGTGGTGGAACAATCTCACTGCTGATGTGGATGTGACACAACTGTCCACTCAGCAAATGAAGGTTGCGTCCCACAGGTGGCTACTCCTACACCCACCGTAAACATGTATATAATTGTATAATATAATCGGCAGAAGCTTTTAAATAGCTCCCCAACGGTCGGGGGAACTTTAGCATAGAAAAATAATACTGCCATGTACTAATGTACTGAACATGTTTAAATAAAAAAAATAAAAAAGAGAGAGAGAGAGAGAGAGAGAGAGAGAGAGAGAGAGAGAGAGAGAGAGAGAGAGAGGAAGGAAGGAAGGAAGGGAAGAGAAGGGAAGGGGATGGAAGGGTATGGAAGGGGAAGGAAGGGAAGGGAAGGGAAGGGAAGAGGAAGGAATGTTTGGAAAGAAATGGGTGAGGAAGGAAGAGAAGGGTAGGGGAAGGGAAGGGAAGGAAGGGAAGGAAGGGAAGGGAAGGGAAGGGAAGGAAGGAAGGAAGGAAGGGAAGGAAGGGAAGGAAGGAAAGAAAGGGTCTGGCGGGGAAGGGACGGGTAGGGAAGGGAAGAGGAAGGAATGTTTGGAAAGAAAAGGGTGAGGAAGGGAAGAGAAGGGTAGGGAAGGGAAGGGAAGGGTAAGGAAGGGAAGGGAAGGGAAGGGTATGGAGGGAAAGGGAGGGGTAGGGAAGGGAAGAGGAAGGAATGTTTGGAAAGAAATGGGTGAGGAAGGGAAGAGAAGGGTAGGGAAGGGAAGGGAAGGGAAGGGAAGGGTAAGGAAGGGAAGGGAAGGGAATGGAAGGGTATGGAGGGAAAGGGAGGGGTAGGGATGAGGAAGGAATGTTTGGAAAGAAATGGGTGAGGAAGGGAAGAGAAGGGTAAGGAAGGGAAGGGAATTGAAGGAAGAGGAAGGAAGTCTAGTGAAGGGAAGAGGAGGTAAGTTAGGGAAGGAAAGGGAAGGAAGTCTAGTGAAGGGAAGAGGAGGGTAAGTTAGGGAAGGGAAGGGAAGGGAGGGATGGCTTAGGGGAGGGAAAGGAAGGGAAGGCAAAGGGAGAGATGGGTAAGGAAGGAAAGGGAAAAAAATACCCCTGGGAATGTCGGGTTCTAATGAGTGTTTTTTCAGGTTCATGGTACAGATGAAGGGTCAGACTACCACCAGGGTCATAAGACTACCCCTTGAAATATTGGGGTCTAATGAGTGTTTTCTCAGGTTCATGGTGAAGGGTCAGACTACCATCAGGGTCATAAAACTACCCCTTGAAATATCGGGTTCTAATGAGTGTTTTTTCAGGTTCTACGCACAAAAGAAGGGTCAGACTACCACCAGGGTCATAAAACTACCCCTGGAAATACTGGGTTTTAATGAGTGTTTTTTCAGGTTCATGGTACAGATGAAGGGTCAGACTACCACCAGGGTCATAAGACTACCCCTTGAAATATCGGGTTCTAATGAGTGTTTTCTCAGGTTCATGGTACAGATGAAGGGTCAGACTACCATCAGGGTCATAAAACTACCCCTTGAAATATCGGGTTCTAATGAGTGTTTTTTCAGGTTCTACGCACAAAAGAAGGGTCAGACTACCACCAGGGTCATAAAACTACCCCTTGAAATATCGGGTTCTAATGAGTGTTTTTTCAGGTTCATGGTACAGATGAAGGATCAGACTACCACCAGGGTCATAAAACTACCCCTGGAAATGTCGGGTTCTAATGAGTGTTTTTTCAGGTTCATGGTACAGATGAAGGGTCAGACTACCACCAGGGTCATAAAACTACCCCTGGATATCCCCGCACCTCCTTCGAAAGCCTTGCTGTATACGTGTGCCTTGAGCATTATGGCGCTTAAGAATACGTGCCATTTTCCCCCGCCAGTTCCCCATCCTCGCTCAAACAGTAACCCAGCGCTGCAGAATAGTGACCCTTCACCACTAAGGACATTAAGGTCAAAATGGTAAGCGTGCAAGGGTTAGGGGAATGGTAAGGCAATTTAGCTCCAGTGATATCGCAATAGCCTTCCGGTGATAAAGCTTGTCTTCACGCGACCAAGGAGTGATAGATGTTCCACGTGTTCTCCGAGAAAGGGAGCACCGCTTTCCTACGACGCATTTCCTGTTCCCTCGTGTGTGCGTGGCATTTACAACAAACACTGATAGATATTTCACGCATACATATTGCTCCGTATAAGGGGGCGCCACATTCCTACGACGCATTTCCTGAATTGTGTGGATCTGCTGCACGGGCGGGGCATTCATAACTGATCTCCACAGACTTTCTTGGTGTAGTCTATAAAGTCAGAGATTATCCCAATCTTAGAATGATGTCACACAATGGTTGTTTTGCTCACCGAGGTTACAAACTATTAGCGTCACCAGATGTTGCACAGTTGCAGACGGGTAAATTTGTGTACAATGCCTTAAATTCATAATAGGATGATTGTGGATTTCGATGTTACTCGGAATTTTCCTAACAGAAGACCTCATAATCTTAAAACCCCATTTTGTGGGATGTCTCTTTCACGAAAACGAGTTATTTATAGAGGCACGAGGTCTTGACACCATGGCATGAGAACGGCAAATACTGTGTCATTTTTAGGTAAGAGTTAAGTAAGGGAAGGGGAGAGAAAGGAATGTGTGGTAGGAAAAGAGTGAGAAAGGCAAGAGAAGGGTAGGAAGGGAAAGGAAGGGAATGGTAAGGAGAGGAAGCAGAAGGAAGGTTAGTGAAGGGAAGAGGAGGGTAGGCTACGGAAGGGAGGGGCAGGGAGGCTTACAGGGGAAGGAAAAGAAGGGAAGACAGAGGGAGAGATGGGTAGGGAAGGGAAGGGAAAAAAAACTACCCTTGGAAATTGTTGGCTTGTTGGCTTCAATTGTGAGCGTGTATGTGAATTCTTATATGCATGTATATGCATGCATGCTTATATGCATGTGCTTGCATGTATCTCGTGATGTGCTCTGCCATGAGGTATGTATACGTGTGCCTGCAAGGCTTTGTATGCTGATGTGGACAGGTCGATTTATGAAAGGCAAATACAAGTGTATATATATAATTACTGTTGTAGGCCCTCTCTCTCTCTCTCTCTCTCTCTCTCTCTCTCTCTCTCTCTCTCTCTCTCTCTCTCTCTCTCTCTCTCTCTCTCTCTCTCTCTCTCTCTCTCTCTCTCTCTCTCTCTCTCTCTCTCTCTCTCTCTCTCTCTCTCTCTCTCTCTCTCTCTCTCTCTCTCTCTCTCTCTCTCTCTCTCTCTCTCTCTCTCTCTCTCTCTCTCTCTCTCTCTCTCTCTCTCTCTCTCTCTCTCTCTCTCTCTCTCTCTCTCTCTCTCTCTCTCTCTCTCTCTCTCTCTCTCTCTCTCTCTCTCTCTCTCTCTCTCTCTCTCTCTCTCTCTCTCTCTCTCTCTCTCTCTCTCTCTCTCTCTCTCTCTCTCTCTCTCTCTCTCTCTCTCTCTCTCTCTCTCTCTCTCTCTCTCTCTCTCTCTCTCTCTCTCTCTCTCTCTCTCTCTCTCTCTCTCTCTCTCTCTCTCTCTCTCTCTCTCTCTCTCTCTCTCTCTCTCTCTCTCTCTCTCTCTCTCTCTCTCTCTCTCTCTCTCTCTCTCTCTCTCTCTCTCTCTCTATCTCTCTCTCTCTCTCTCTCTCTCTCTCTCTCTCTCTCTCTCTCTCTCTCTCTCTCTCGCTCTCTCTCTCTCTCTCTCTCTCTCTCTCTCTCTCTCTCTCTCTCTGTTTCGTGTGTGTGTTCAGTGACTTTGTGTTCCCAGTGTCTCACGCATGATTTGGGTGTGTCGAATTCTCCCCACCCTTTGAATTCTCTGAGGATTCAATTCCTCTCACACCCTCTTTAAATCCCTAGAGGATTAACACTTCCTACACCCTTTCCCTCACCTCACCTAAGCCCCCCACCCTCGCTCACCTCACATCCCTTTGCTCCTCCTCATCCCCTAGGATTAGCCCTTCCTACTCCTCCCTCACCTCCACATATTTCTAAGCCCTCCCCCCCTCACTCACCTTACCTCACATCCTATTTACCCATCCCTTCACCCACCTTACCTCGCCTCTTTCTTAACCCTTCTTGTTCTCACACACCTCACTCACCTTGCATCCCTTCCTACTCCTCCTCTCTCCCACTTACCTCCTTTCCCAAACACCCTCTCACTCACCTCACCTATTTCCTAACCCTCCTTGATCTCACACACCTCACTCACCGCCTCCCTTTCCCCCTCTTTACTCACCTCACATCCCTTCCTACTCCTCCTCTCTCCCACCTCACCTATTTCCTAACCCTCCTTGATCTCACACACCTCTCTTTCCCCCTCTTTACTCACCTCACATCCCTTCCTACTCCTCCTCTCTCTCACTTTTCCTCCATTACTAAACTACCTCTCACACCTCACCCCCTTTCCTAAGCCCCTTCACTCTGTGTTTTTATCTCTTTCATTTCATCTAAGATGGCGCCTAAGAAGTGCAGTACTTGTAACGGTAGCTTCTCAGCTCACTTTTTTACAGGGCGTTCTGCTGTCTGTGGACTGTGTCTCTCCAGGCAGCATCTCGAGACAAGACTGCAGAAGCAGGAAGAGAAGATGGAAGAAGGCCAGAATAAAATAATAGAGCTTTCTCTCACCAGGCAGCATCTCGAGACAAAACTGCAGGAGCAAGAAGAGAAGATGGAAGTAGGTCAGAATAAAATAATAGAGCTTTCTCGCACTGTTGCCTCCTTGCAGGAATTCATCCAGGCTAACGTTGCTGTGGTGCCAAACCCTTCTCCAACCGCCCCCTTGCCCTCAGCGGTACCGTCGACACCAGCGGACAACACCACGCAACGGGAAGATGCTAGTGGCACCGACCATGATGGCTTCACCGTCGTGAATGGAGGAGCCAAACCAGCCAGACAAGCGATTTATCCTGTTCATTGCTTCAACAGGTTTGCCATTCTGGAGGAGGAGGACGAGCAGGAGAGCACCTTCCTGGTGGGTGACTCCATGATTCGCCAGCAGGTCGTTGAGTTCTGCGGCAGAGTTCCTCGTCGAAGACGGAACTATTGCTATCCTGGTGCTGGGATCGACGATATAACTGCTGCTCTTGAGGAGATCTCCCCCCAGGCTACTAATGATTCACTGTTTGTTATTCACACAGGTACGAACGACGTCACCACGACCCGGTCTGAGGAACTCCTGGAGAAGTACCGTAGGCTCATCCAGCAGTATAAGTCTAAATCCCCACCAATTTTGATTTCAGGAGTTCTACCACGGACTTGGGCGGAGAGCGACTTTTTCAGTAAGGCCTTCAGCCTAAACAACCGCTTACAGACTCTTTGCAGGGAGCTTGACGTGGAGTTCTTCAACGCATGGGACAGTTTCTATGGACAAAGTGAGCTCTTCCACAGGGACGGATTGCACCTTTCTCCCATCGGGGCAGCCAGATTCGGAAGGCTCCTCAACGACGCAGTACGTGTCATCCGAGCAAAAAACGAGTCACAGCCACGTCTCTCCAACCCGCCCGTGTAAATAGACGCCGTGCATCGCAACAAACCCGTAACCGTGATCCCGCAAGTACCACCACCTCTATTACCAAGCCTCTAGATAACTTAAAAATCCTTAGTTTCAATGCGCGTAGCCTAAGAAACAAATTTGATGAGCAGAGATGTCTTGCTCTAACAGAAAATTTTGACATAATTGCTATAACCTAAATATTTATCGACACCACAAATATTGATTTAAGTTCCGAATACAACATAGATGGCTACAGACTCTTCAACAAAGATCGTGTAAACCGTAGAGGCGGTGGCGTCGCCCTTTATGTCAAAAGCTATTTGCAACCCACTGACAAAACACCGGGAAACAGTAACGTTGAACATTTGTGCGTGCGAGTAAACATTGCAAAAGTCAATTTAAATATATCTGTCACCTACAGACCTCCCGGGCAATCACTCGATGACGACCTTGAAATGTACAGCGTCTTAAGGCAGTCACTTAATAACAACGACTCACTGATATTAGGAGACTTTAACCTCCCCCATATCGACTGGGCGACACTGTCAGGTACAGAAGGCAAGTCACATAGAATGATCGAATTTCTAGAAGAAAATTATCTAAGCCAAATGGTTTCTGAGCCAACTCGACAAAATAATATACTCGACCTTGTTATAACGACCCAAGATAGCCTAGTCAGTAGTGTCACGGTAGGAGAACACCTCGGTTCTTGCGATCATAAATTAGTGCGCGTCGACATTAGAGCTCAATCATCAGTGACTGAAAATAAAGTAAAGGTGCCCAATTTCAAAAGAGCTAACTTCGTAGAAATCCGATAAAAACTAACAGAAATACAACTATCAGATGACGGCAACGTAGAGGAAGCCTGGCTAAGCCTTAAAAATCACTTACTCACTCAGCAGAACACATTCGTCCCCTTGTGCGAGAAGCGAATTAACACTAATAAAAGCCCACTGTGGTTTAATAGCGAAATTAAACAATCAGTCAATGAAAGAAAATTGTTTTACAGGTTAAAGAAAGAACAAAGCACGCCCGAAAACATTAGACTTTATAATGATGCCAGGCGACGAGTAAAAAGACTAGTAGGTCAGGCAAAGCGTAGATATGAAGAAAATGTTGCAGCCAACTGTAAATATAATCCGAAATCTTTCTTCAGTTACATAAACAACAGAAAGGCGATCAAAAGTGGTATTGGACCTTTAACAAACAGCGACGGTGCACTAGTGACTGACAGCCAACACATTGCAAACCTCTTAAACAATTACTTTTCCTCGGTGTTTAATACTAACAGTCTTCCTCCCACTACCACCAACACCAGTACTATTGTAAATCTCGAGCATGCATTGCCTAATTTTGAAATAACATCCGATGAAGTCCTTAAAGCTCTCCATTCACTGAAAAACAAATAAAAGTCCCGGACCCGACAAAGTATATCCTATACTGCTTAAAGAAACAAAGAGCGAAATACTCTCCTCCCTCACTACCGTAATCAATATGTCCTTGCGACAAGGCATCGTCCCTTCGGATTGGAAAAAGGCTAACGTGACACCGTTTTTTAAGAAAGGAGACAAAAAAAATACCAGGTAACTACCGACCCATTAGTCTAACTTCAATTGTAGGTAAGCTACTCGAGAGCATAATTAGAGACAAAATTGTGAGTTACCTCGAAAGCCACTCATTAATTGGGGATTCACAACATGGCTTCCGTAACAAAAGATCCTGCCTGTCAAACCTACTGACCTTTTATAACGATCTCTTCTCAATTTATGACGTAACCAAATCAGTGGACGTAGTCTATCTTGATTTCCAGAAAGCGTTTGATAAAGTCCCACATCATAAATTACTTTATAAATTAAAGCAAATAGGCATTGACGGTCATTTAAACCAATGGATCGCGAATTGGTTGAGCAACCGACAACAAAGAGTTGTGATTGACGGATTTAACTTAGAGTGGGCGCCGGTCACTAGTGGCGTCCCTCAGGGCTCGGCTCTTGGCCCAGTGCTTTTCATTATTTACATCAACGACGTGGATGTTGGACTCAATAATCGCATTAGTAAATTTGTAGACGACACAAAGATTGGTAACTCGGTTCTCACTGACGAAGACAGGCAAAGCCTCCAAGAGGATTTGCACAAAATTTCAGCTTGGTCGGATAGATGGGAGATGCCCTTTAACGTAGACAAGTGCCAGGTCCTTCAAGTTGGAACGAGGAATAAGAAGTTCGATTACGAAATACGCGGCGTTAAACTCACAAGCGTTCAGTGCGTTAAGGACCTGGGGATTAAAATCGCGTCAAACCTCAAATTCTCACATCAATGCATCGATGCAGCAAATAAAGCGAACAGAATGTTGGGCTTCATTAAAAGAAACTTTTTATTCAAGAATAAAGATGTAATACTTCCGCTCTACAATAGTTTAGTCAGACCCCTCTTGGAATATGCGGTACAGTTTTGGTCTCCCCACCATGCAAAGGACATTGCTAAACTAGAAGGTGTTCAGCGTCGAGCAACAAAAATGATCCCTTCCTTGCGTAACAAATCCTACGAAGAAAGGCTTTCCACCCTTAACATGTTCTCTCTTGAGAAACGTCGCCTCCGAGGAAAACTGATCGAATGTTTTAAAATACTTAATGGTTTCACGAATGTAGACAGAACAAAATTGTTTATGATCGATGACACTTTGCGAACGAGGAGCAATGGCACAAAACTCAAATGTAGACAAGTAAATTCAGACTGCACCAAATTTTTCTTCACCAACATTGTAGTGCGAGAATGGAATAAGCTCCCACCATCAGTGGTCCAGTGTAACGCGATTGATTCCTTTAAAAACAAGCTCGACCGTCACTTCCTTCAACTTAATATTAACTAGAGTAGAAAAGCAACGTTTTGGAGCCATCTGATTAATGTAAAATCACTTAGGTTTAAGGACAGACCACCTAGTCTGGACCAAGGGGTCTGTGTGGTCTGATTTTCTATGTAAATCTATGTATCTCTCTCTCTCTCTCTCTCTCTCTCTCTCTCTCTCTCTCTCTCTCTCTCTCTCTCTCTCTCTCTCTCTCTCTCTCTCTCTCTCTCTCTCTCTCTCTCTCTCTCTCTCTCTCTCTCTCTCTCTCTCTCTCTCTCTCTCTCTCTCCTTAACCTATTAACCTTTTATAACGACCTCTTCACTGTTTATGACGTAACCAAATCACTGGACGTAGTCTATCTTGATTTCCAGAAAGCGTTTGATAAAGTCCCGCATCATAAATTACTTTACAAATTAAAGCAAATATGTATTGACGGTCAAGTAAACCAATGGATCGCGAATTGGTTGAGCAACAGACAACAAAGAGTAGTGATCGACGGATTTAACTCAGTGGGCGCCTGTCACTAGTGGCGTCCCTCAGGGCTCGGTCCTTGGCCCAGTGCTCTTCATTATTTACATCAACGACGTGGATGTTGAACTCAATAACCGCATTAGTAAATTTGCAGACGACACAAAGATTGGCAACTCGGTTCTCACTGACGAAGACAGGCAAAGCCTCCAAGAGGATTTGTACAAAATTTCAGCTTGGTCGGATAGATGGGAGATGCCCTTTAACGTAGACAAGTGCCAGGTCCTTCAAGTTGGAACGAGGAATAAGAAGTTCGAATACGAAATGCGCGGCGTTAAACTCAAAAGCGTTCAATGCGTCAAAGACTTGGGGGTCAAAATCGCGTCAAACCTCAAATTCTCACAGCAATGCATCGATGCAGCAAATAAAGCGAACAGAATGTTGGGCTTCATTAAAAGAAACTTTGTATTCAAGAACAAAGATGTAATACTCCCGCTCTACAACAGTTTAGTCAGACCCCACTTGGAATATGCGGTACAGTTTTGGTCCCCCCACCATGCAAAGGATATTGCTAAATTAGAAGGTGTTCAGCGTCGGGCAACGAAAATGATCCCTTCCTTGCGCAACAAATCCTACGAAGAAAGGCTTTCTACCCTTAACATGTTCTCTCTTGAGAAACGTCGCCTCCGAGGAAAACTGATCAAATGTTTTAAAATACTTAATGGTTTCACGAATGTAGACAGATCAACATTGTTTATGATCGATGACACTTTGCGCACGAGGAACAATGGCGTAAAACTCAGATGTAGACAAGTAAATTCAGACTGCACCAAATTTTTCTTCACCAACGTTGTAGTGCGAGAATGGAATAAGCTTCCACCGTCAGTGGTCCAGTGTAACACGATTGACTCCTTCAAAAATAAGCTCGACCGTCACTTCCTTCAACTTAATATCAACTAGAGTAGAAATGCAACGTTTTGGAGTCTTCTGATTAATGTAAAATCACTTAGGTTTAAGGACAGACCACCAAGTCTGGACCATGGGGTCTGTGTGGTGTGTTTTTATCTGTATATCTCTCTCTCTCTCTCTCTCTCTCTCTCTCTCTCTCTCTCTCTCTCTCTCTCTCTCTCTCTCTCTCTCTCTCTCTCTCTCTCTCTCTCTCTCTCTCTCTCTCTCTCTCTCTCTCTCTCTCTCTCTCTCTCTCTCTCTCTCTCTCTCTCTCTCTCTCTCTCTCTCTCTCTCTCTCTCTCTCTCTCTCTGCTCATTTCCCTTTATTTTCAATTTTCGAACTTCTCTATCATTTTTTGCAGGCAAGTTTTCAACAACACCGCCATTCTTGATTATAGTCTTGGGCACAGTGAACCATCACTACCACCACCATCACCACGACCCTTAAACCTCCTTTACCATCACCACCACCACCACCGCCACCGTGACACCGCCCCACCCCCATCACCACCAACACCACCACCATGATCACCGCCCCTACCCCCATCACCACCCCCACCATGATCACCACCCCTACACCCATCACCACCACCAACATTATCATCACCGCCCCAACCCCCATCACCACCGCATCACCACCACCACCACCACCGCCACACCTCACATCACCCTCATCAGCATTTTCATCTCCGTTATTAAAGGGAGAGAGAGAGAGAGAGAGAGAGAGAGAGAGAGAGAGTGTGATAATAGTTTGACGCAGTGTTTCAATTTCCCTGCTTCTTCCTCCCCATAACCACCTCCTACACACTCTCTCTCTCTCTCTCTCTCTCTCTCTGCTAGATTGTTATCATTTTTTCTTCATTTCTCTCTTCCACAAACTTCTTACGTTACCATTTCGTCTTTCCTCCATCTTTATCCGTCTTTCCTCCTCTTCCCTCCTTCACTATTACCCCCTTAAGTTCTCCGTCTTTTCCTCCTCTTTTCTCCATTATCATTATCTCCTTAAGTTGACTCGCCTTATTTTTTTGAACTGCATGATGTGACTTGTGGCTGCTTCTTAACACACACCCACACCCACACACACACACACACATACGCACACACGCCAAAAAGCCTGGTCTGGGTACGCATGGCACCTCTTCCTCTAAACCCATCACCATATATCTTCCCCAGCTTCGAATTTATGCAGCCTCCTTGAAAGTTTGGATCGTCTATGCACTCACCACTCGACTACCGATAAGTCTGATCCATTCATCCACTACCCGGTAGGTATGTCAAGTCATGGCTGTTCTCTTCTTTTTTTTACCGCAAGGAAGGCAGCTCAAGGGCAAGAAACAGAAAGCAGCAACAAAATAAGCCGGATAGACGCTGCTCCGAACAAAAGAAAATATAACGAAAGGTCGGAAGAGAGGTCAGTTGCAGGGGATGAGGTGACTTGATGCTTTCCATGCGTCAATCAGCTATAAATAATTGCACCCTACCCGTTATTACAAACCCCATACTGCACTCACTTTAACAGCCTTATTGCAGTCAACTTTGTTAAATCCCATCATTTACTTCAGTCACTCTACACTCTACACCTTTATCTTTTCTAAACACTGGAAATTAATGGCAGGAAGGAGGGAAGGGAGGAGGAGGGAGAGAGAAAGAGAGAGAACGGAGGATGAGGAGGGAGGGATCGAAGGAAGGGAGGGAGGCAAGGAATGGAGGCAGAATGGTACAGTCTTTTATGTGTTTCAGCCCATCACTTTAGGGCATTTTTCTCAGCTCATGAATAGCTTTGTATTATTCTCTGCACTGAGTCTAATGTGTCTATGTCCATTATATAAGTATGGAATAATAGCAACATTGTGTAATCAAGGTGCGGCTTCGTAATGAAAAATAAAGATTGAGGGAACTTCCAACACTTCCATTATTAATGTTTTTTTGCAAATAACACCATAAACGGTATTCGTTCGTTTGGTCTATCTATCAGTCTGTCTGCCTGTCTATCTATTTACTTGTATATATTTATCTATCTATCAGTCTGTCTACTTATCATATAGTCAGCGTGCATGGCTACGACTCTGCAGGCCCGGGTTCGAATCCCGTTCTGGCAGTCGGCGTGCAGCTCACCCAGCTGTTCATCCTCCCTCTCGGGTTGGTCGATAAATTGGTACCTGGGAACACTTGGGGAAGGCAAACTGAGGCAAGTCCGGATTTCACACTGTGCCGTGTCCCGGGGTAATTGGCTCTTACCCACCACAGGCTCAAAGGGACAACGATTTGGAGATGAGACGCGCAGCCACGCGCAGCAATATCGAATGCACTCACCTTTACCTTTATCTGTCTGCCTAGCTATCTTTCTGTTTATCTATCTATCTATCTATGTATTTACCTATCTGTTTATCTATTTACTTATATATACGAATACGTGTCTACATTTCTCTATTTCCATTTCTCTGTCTCTATATTTCAGTCCCGCACCAAGCAGCCTCTTCTTTTCATGTTCAGGTCTCTCGCCCGTGGGCACCGCCTCAAGGTAATGTTTCTGGGAGTGTCTGTAATAAGACCTGGAACGAGGGCGGAAGAGCTCTCGCGAGAAAATAAAAGACGCAATGGAAGACAGACTTGGAGGTTAATAACTGTCTCGTCTGTCTCTGAAGAAGTTATTAAGTTTGGAAAGACTGATAAAAAAGGGAAAACAAAAACGGTTACCAAGAAAGAAATGTTGGTCGTGGTGATGAGTCTTATGGAAGGATGATGGATGCTATGGAGCTATTGTTGTAGGTCTGGTAGTAGTAGTAGTGGTGTCTGTGGTAGTGGTGGTTGTGGTGGTGGTGGTGGTGACGGAAGTGGTGGTGGTGGTGGTGGTGGTGGTGACTGAAGTGGTGGTGGTGGTGGTGACGGAAGTGGTGGTGGTGGTGGTGGTGGTGACTGAAGTGGTGGTGGTGGTAAAGAAGGACAAGCAGAGTTATCTTTAGAGGAGAAGCTCGGAGAGAGAGAGAGAGAGAGAGAGAGAGAGAGAGAGAGAGAGAGAGAGAGAGAGAGGAATTGAAGTACTATATCAAAGTGTTCCTTTCTATATATCACACTTTACTGCCTGCGTTCTCTCTCTCTCTCTCTCTCTCTCTCTCTCTCTCTCTCTCTCTCTCTCTCTCTCTCTCTCTCTCTCTCTCTCTCTCTCTCTCTCTCTCTCTCACACACACACACACACACACACACACACACACACACACACACACACATGTCTGCGGTAGTGGTCTGGCGTTGATAAATTGAGGCCAAGTATTGAAAGTGCCACAGCCATGATCGGTCTTAATTGAGTGTGGAAGATAACTGAACCTGGTGGGGGAGGGGAGGAGTGGTGGTGGTGGTGGTGGTGGCAGGGAGTGACAAACCGAAGTATAGTGTATTTGGTGGTGATGGTGGCGGGTAAGCAATTTGTGGTGTTAGTGCGGGTAGTGAAGTGACCTCGTTTGTGTAGCAGGGAATGAAATAATAAAGATGCAGGACCGACAGACAGAAGGACAGGTATGCAAGCAGGCAGACGGGCAGACAGGCAGACACAGACAGGTAGACCCATACAATACAATCCCATACAATCTCAGTTCTTCGTTCTTATCCCCGTGTTTTATTTTTATTTTCTCTCTTTTACCTTACTCCTTTACTCCTTCTTTCTCAGCATTATTTT
Organism: Eriocheir sinensis; assembly: GCF_024679095.1. NCBI lineage: Eukaryota > Metazoa > Arthropoda > Malacostraca > Decapoda > Varunidae > Eriocheir > Eriocheir sinensis. The sequence continues at coordinate 61,816 of NW_026111737.1, forward strand.
CTTTTATTTCCCTTTACTCACAATTTCAGTTTTTTGCTACAGAGACAGAAGCATACAAAAAAACAGACACACATAATCATCAAACTCTTCTATACCACTCCTCTGTACTCTTTTCAGGAGCAGTAAGTAGCGGCCTTTTTTTTCATTATTGTTTTCTTTTTTTTCACGCCCTCGAACTGTCTCCTCTTCTGCAAAAAAAAAGAAAAAAAAAAACCAGACACACAGGAAACAGAGAGAAAGAAAAGCAGATTTTCTTTTTTTTTCTTTTTTTTTTTTACTCAAGTTATCGGTGTGTATTTTAACGTTACCATGTTCCCCAAGTAATAATTCTTTGTAACCTCGGCCTCCCCTCCTGCCTTCCCCTGATGAGCCTGAGAGGAACTATATAACGCCTGCGAACACACTCATGCGGCAAACGTAATCCTGAATCAGTGCCGCGAAAGAGTAAAAGTTAAAAGAAATGCAGAAAAATAAAGTAAAAGAAATACAGTTAGTGTATCGTGAAGTTGACTCCTCAAAATTATGAAGGAATGACTCTTATGGGGATTAATATTTTTGAGGACTTTTTTTCTGGTTTAACTCAATTATCTTGCAATGTTAAGCGCCGGCCATCTTTACTCCCTCTTTTCTCTTCAAAAAATCCATTATTCCTCTCTCTCTCTCTCTCTCTCTCTCTCTCTCTCTCTCTCTCTCTCTCTCTCTCTCTCTCTCTCTCTCTCTCTCTCTCTCTCTCTCTCTCTCTCTCTCTCTCTCTCTCTCTCTCTCTCTCTCTCTCTCTCTCTTCGCCAATATTCCCAATATTTTCTTTTCTCCTTCTTTGCTTGACTTCTTTTCTTTCCTCTCCTTCACTGACAATCTAAGTTCTTCGCTATTATTTCACATGTTTTCTTCCTATTCTCTCCCTCTCTCTTTTACATAACTCCTCTTTTCCCTTCCTGACCTTCTTTTCTTCCCTCCCTCCCTCTCTCCCTCGTATCCTTCCTTTACGCGGCACCGCTCCATCATGCGTTGAGAGCGCTACACAAACCTTCCATTCTGAACAGCGCCAATGTCCTTGTTTGTCGGTGCCGCCCGCAGTCATCGTGTCTTTGCGGCAATGGTCCTCTTCCCTTCCCTCTACTGCTGTATCCACCCCACTACCCAGCCTCACACAGTTACCCCGCCCCCAGCCTCATCTGCATGCTCTTTCACTTGCTAATCCTTTCCTAACCTAATCTAACCTAAACCAAACTTACCTAACCTAACGCAAGCCTGTTCCTCCATCCCATCCATCCGTCAGCATCATTCATTTATCCATTAGCTACCACACGCTCCATCTACACGCCCCTTGACCGACCCCATTCAAAGTGTCACATACCACCACCTCTCCCCCTGGCACACACACACACACACACACACACACACACACACACACACAGTTTATTGACAGAAAATGCAAATACAACGTCATACCAGAAAAAAATCGGTATACTTGTAATTTGTCCAAAACAATATTAAAGTTTTTTTTTTTTTTTTTTACGCGCTGAGGGTAATTCATATATCGTCTAAGTTTATATTCAAAGGGGCAACAATGTGGAGAGGTGAGGCGAAGGACAACGAGAAGAAATCATTGCCCACTAACAGACTGCAAACAAGATGACTCAATACGGTTTTCACTACTGTATTATTATTATTATTATTATTATTATTAGTAGTAGTAGTAGTAGTAGTAGTAGTAGTATCGTCAACATCGTCATCACAGGCAGCCTCGTTTTTACCATTATCATTCTGGCGGACATTTCCACACTAAGACTCTTGACATTTTCCACCATGCGCCCCCTCCTCCCCCCTCCCCCCTAAAAAAAGGGCTCACCGGCGTTAGGTACGGAGACCCATTAATCATTTCGATAACAAAAATAAAATAAAATACACCGCCAGCACTATAACACGGAAGGACAATAATGAACAGCCTCGCCATACTCACAGCTAGATCAATCACTCCAACAACAACAACAACAACAACAACAACAACAACAACAACAGCAAAAACAACAAGGGAAATAAAAAAAGAGAGAAAAAAACATCTAACAAACGCACACGATATATATAACACCCGAACACAGTAAAGGATAGCTTCATCATACTCACAACTGGATCAATAACTCCTATATCACTTCAAAACACAAGAACAGGAACAACAAGGTCAAAGACAATCAAAAACAATGGGAAAAAATCAAACATCTGTAACGAACGCGCATTTTTTTCTCCTCCTCCTCCTCTTTCTCCGTTCCCCCTCGTTATCCTCGCTGCTTCTCCGTTCACCTCCCGTTTCCCTTGGCGTCGTTCCCTTCACCGCGCCATTATTATATTTTGCTTCAGAAAACGGCGCCCTTTCAACCCCAGGTGGAGCCGCTCTAAGGGTTTTTTCGGCCCAATTTCAAGCCGGCTATTTAAAGCGAAAAGTAAATTGGCTGGGTCTTATTTTCGCTCTTGCTCTCTCCCTCTCGTCCCTGCTTCTCTCTCTCTCTCTCTCTCTCTCTCTCTCTCTCTCTCTCTCTCTCTCTCTCTCTCTCTCTCTCTCTCTCTCTCTCTCTCTCTCTCTCTCTCTCTCTCTCTCTCTCTCTCTCTCTCTCTCTCTCTCTCTCTCTCTCTCTCTGCTCTTCATTATTTACATCAACGACGTGGATGTTGGACTCAATAACCGCATTAGTAAATTTGCAGACGACACAAAGATTGGTAACTCGGTTCTCACTGACGAAGACAGGCAAAGCCTCCAAGAGGATTTGCACAAAATTTCAGCTTGGTCGGATAGATGGGAGATGCCCTTTAACGTAGACAAGTGCCAGGTCCTTCAAGTTGGAACGAGGAATAAGAAGTTCGAATACGAAATGCGCGGCGTTAAACTCAAAAGCGTTCAATGCGTCAAAGACTTTTGGGTCAAAATCGCGTCAAACCTCAAATTCTCACAGCAATGCATCGATGCAGCAAATAAAGCGAACAGAATGGTGGGCTTCATTAAAAGAAACTTTGTATTCAAGAATAAAGATGTAATACTCCCGCTCTACAACAGTTTAGTCAGACCCCACTTGGAATATGCGGTACAGTTTTGATCTCCCCACCATGCAAAGGATATTGCTAAATTAGAAGGTGTTCAGCGTCGGGCAACGAAAATGATCCCTTCCTTGCGCAACAAATCCTACGAAGAA
>NW_026111738.1:0-55000 GCF_024679095.1 Eriocheir sinensis
TTTTTTTATATATTCTCAGTTGTCAGTCTAAACATAACTACCTCTAATGAAAATTTTATGTGTTCATGTTGTGTTGTCTCGCTTCTTCAAAGGTAAATATGCAACTATGTCATATTTTGGAGTGAGTTCTTTGCTTGAATTCTAATTGTTACTTATTCACTCATGTTTTATTTTTGTGTGTGTTAATGTCTGTATGTTTGTATGTGTGTATGTGCTTGCTTGTATTACTTCTCTTTGTTTCTCATTTACTTTTTTGTTAGTATGTGTGTGTATGTGCTTGCTTATACTTCTCATTGTTAATCATTCACTGTTTTGTCTGTATGTGTGTTTGTGTATGTGCTTGCTTGTATTTTTCATTGGTTTTACTCACTATATTGTCTTTATGTGTAGTATTTGTATGTGTTTTTTTATATGTGTATGGAGTATGCATCTCACGTGTGGGGGGGCTCCACCCACACAGCTCTTCTGGACAGAGTGGAGTCTAAAGCTCTTCGTCTCAGCAGCTCTCCTCCTCTTACCGATAGTCTTCTACCTCTTAAATTCCGCTGCGATGTTGCCTCTCTTTCTATCTTCTATTGATATTTCCACGCTGACTGCTCTTCTGAACTTGCCAAATGCATGCCTCCCCCCCTCCCGTGGCCTCGCCTCACACGACTTTCTGATCAAGCTCATCCTTATACTGTCCAAACCCCTTATGCAAGAGTTAACCAGCATTCTTCACTCTTTCATCCCTCACGCTTGTAAACTCTAGAACAATCTTCCCTCATCTGTATTTCCTCCTGCCTACAACTTGAACTCTTTCAAGAGGAGGGTATCAGGACACCTCTCCTCCCAAAATTGATTTCTCTTTTTGGCCACTCTACTCTATTTAGGAGCAGTAAGTTGCGGGCTTTTTTTTTTTTTTTCATTATTGTTTTCTTTCTTTTTTATGCCCTTGCACTGCTGTAAAAAAAAAAAAAAAAAATCTGTACAAGCTCAGAGGTGGATGTCATGCATGGTTTAGCTCACTGGGGTATTAATAACATAACTGGGAGACTTTCTTAACCTAGTAACTCATTCCTGGCTTAAATAAATGACAACGAAGAATTTTTAAAGCACTTCACAAATTACGATTGATTGCGCTTGTGTGTTTGTGCATGTGTGTGTCACCATGCACACCAGACCTTCCTGAGCACCTGCCTGACCTGTGTATGACTAGACTGCTGCATGACGGTGTTTTCAGGGCGCTTCTGTCAAGGTGTTGGAGGATAGGTTTCGGAAGGAGCTGCAGAGCCTGAGGGGGAAGCTGATCGAGAGGGAGATTGAGGTAATGTCGCCGGGAGTGTGTTTTCTTGCTACTGATGCTTGTATTGTCCATTATGGTACTGTGGCATCCTAAATAGTGGGAGAATGCGTTGGATACTGAGCCTGTTCTAGTGACTTTAGGATATCTGATACACTTAACTAATTTGTGGGCTTTTTTTTCATTATTGTTTCCTTTATTTTTTTGCCCTTGAGCTGTTTCCTTACTATTAATTTTTGCTCGTGTATCTTGGTATCTCGACAGATTTCTTTCATTTTGATCTGTGGCTTGTGCTGAGTGACCTGCTTGTCCTACTTCATAATTGTCTGTTTTGTTGCCACTGGAGCTTGTGCAGTAAATCTCATTAGTGTTGGGTGCAGAGTAGAAATCCTGACCATTATGGAGGATATAGTTTGGTTGGGGGGGGGATGTGATTGTGTGTTGGGCTGTTTCTGAAGCGGTGATGATTAAAAATGAGACTGAGGTGATGATGATTGATGTCTGTTTTTTAAATCCTGACCATTATGGAGAATATAGTTTGTTGGGGGATCTGTGATTGTGTTTTGGGCTTTTTATGAAGCGGTGATTATTAAAAATTATATTGAGGTTATTATGATTGATGTCTGTTGTTTCCGTTCAAACTTGCATTATATATTTGGCTGTCCTTTGGTCATTTTGCTTTGGTGATGGTGATGGAATAGGAAACCGAGGTGGTATTGTTTTGTTCTGTTAACCCTTAGATGGTGGCAGCACTTGAAGAGTAGCTCCCCCAAAATCAATCGTCTATATATAGTCACTGCCGACCTTAGGACCATAGCATAAATATAGTTACGCTGCATAGAAGGGTGTTTTAACTATCGTCTATATGTAGATTCTACCACACTCTGGGAATGTTGTTATATTTCTGCCATACAAAACTGACTGACTGAATTTTGGACTGTCTATGTATATATAGTTCCAGTGCTGTCTGAGGGTTAACACGTCTGCTGCGATTGGCATAGATTTGGTTTTCACTAGTAGCCTGATAACATATACCCCCAGATCTTTCTCTGCCTCTGTGGTGGATAGTGGAGTGTTTCCCATGTTGTATTGGTGTGCTGGATATCCCCTCCCAAGGTGCAGGACTATACATTTTTCTTCATTGAAATGTAGCAGCCACTTTTTGTTCCATTCCTATTGCTTGGTGAGGTCTTCTTATAGGAAATCCGCAGTCAAGGGGCTAATGATTAAAGAGAAGACAACTTGAGTGATTATCATTAAAAATAAGATTGAGATAATACTGAATGGTTTGGTTTTGTCTATTGGAGCTTGCATTGCATTTGGTTGTCCTTTGTTTATGTTGCTCTACTATTGGCAATAAAATAGGAAATTGAGGTGGTGATGTTGAATGAGAGGGATATTAAGGAAAAACTGATTGGCCTTTTCATTCATATTGTTATTCCACTCAGATCTTCCTTCACTTGTCTTGTGGTACTGAAGATGATATGGAGTGTGGTGAAGGTGATGTTTGTGACTTCTATTGTTTTGTCATTTTATATTGTCTTTGAATCTCACTGAACTTGTCCATTTTTCTTCCATGGAAACTTAAGGAAAATGATGTTTGTTTTTACGCTAAGATGAGATGGACCGAGAACAGACCAAGGCTAAAGGAAAAGAAAAAAAAGTATCTACTGCTTTATGCTCCTAAAAAGAAAGCCATAGGTGAAGAGAAAGATTAAGATTACTATTCAAGATTATTATTTATTAAGATCATTATTAAGAGCAGAGGTGTCGATACGCATTCTTTTTTTTTCATTCTGTTCTTTTCTATTTCCTTTTGACTTTCTTTTGTTTTTCTTACCTTTTTCCTCATTCATCACTTTTTCCCTCCTCCTCCTCCTCCTCCTCTTCCCTTTCTCCTCCTTCCTTTAGTTAAACCATTACACCCACAGCTCATTGCATCCATTAGTCTTGTAGGGGAAGCAGACCAGGTAGGAAATAAGGTAACTAAAGATAACACTGATTGCCACTGTGGTTTCTTGTCTCTTAAATCTACAGTGAAATTTCTTTATATTATTACTAGTCTGAAGATGTTACTAATTTTTTTTTGGGGGGGTGTGATTCTGGTGTTCTTACCTGATTGTTTTACCTAGTTGTGTTTTTAGAGGATTAAGTTATGCCTGTAGTGTCCCATCTTTTTAAATGATCTTGTATCTTTCTGTAAATCCGTGAATATTTTTAAGCACACTGCCATACTTTTCCCAGTGATATATTGCTTTCTCTGTTTATGGTAGTCCTGTAATGCATTGATTTTACTGTATATATATATGTATTTTACTGTATATGTATTTTACTGTATACTATATGGTGAGGGGGAGATGGGTGAGGAGTAACAGGTCAGTAAAAGTGAAAAGGAAAGGAACTGGAGAGATAAAGAGTCTGTGTACCTTGTGGCTTATCTCTGTCTCTCTTTCTCTTCCTTCCCTCTCTGCCCTTTATTCTCTTTCAATCCTTTTCTTTTCTCTTGATGCTCTTGTTCTTTATTTGTTGTTGTTTGTTTCTTGTTTTTGTTTTTTTCATTCTGTTCTTTTTTATTTTTTTTCTATTCTTTTGATATTCTTTTTCTTTTTGTTAACTTTTTCTTCCTCCTTCTACTCTGCCTCCTCATCTTTATCCCCTTTTTCTTCCTCCTCCTCCTTCTCTTTCCTTTCTCTTCTTTCCTCCTCCTCCCTTTCTCTTCCTTCCTTCCTCGTTCTCTTTCTCCTCCTCCTCCTCCTCCTCCTCTTCCTCCCTTTCTTGTCCTTCCTTCTTTCCTCCTCCTCCTCCTCCAGGCTGGCAGCTTTCAGGCGCGTGAGACCACCCTGCACAGCGACCTCAAGTCCAAGTCTGAGCTCGCGGCGTCGCTCAAGGAGGAGATTCGCAACCTGAAGGACGAGGTGGACATCCTGAAGAAGAGGCTGCAGGTGGGTGGCAGGTTAATTAGTCTCCTCCTACCTGTTCTGTGTAGTTTATTGTGTAGGGAAATTTGGCTTATTTATTTTTTTTTTTTTTACAACGAAGGAGACAGCTCAAGGGCACAAAAAAAGGAAACAATAATAATAAAAAAGCCCGGTTCTATTTATTTTTTTCAAGTCCTTTAATTTAGTTCAGATTTTTTGTTTGGTTCCTGGTCACTTTTAGTCTGTTTTATCAGTCAGTCAGTCAGTCAGTTGATCATTCAGTCTATCTATCAGTAAGTCAGTTAATGAATCAGTCTCAGTTAACCCCACAGTCAGTGAATCAGTCTGTTAGTCAATCAACCAATGAGTTATTTAATGGATGAATCAAACAGTGAATTAGTTTAAAAGTCATTCATTCAATCACTCTATCTTTCAATTGGTCATTCAGTCAGTCAGTCATTTAAGCATGCAGTCATTCACTCAGTCTCATTCCATCAGTCCATCGCTTAGTAACTCAATCATTCCATTAATCAGTCAGTCAATCCATCAATCAGTCAGTCAGTCAATCAATCACTCCATCAGTCAGTCAGTGAATCACTCCATCAGTCAGTCAGTCAATCATTCCATCAATCACTATGTCTTTCACTCCACCAGTCTCTCCATCACTCCACCAGTCACTCCACCAGTCACTCCATCACTCCACCAGTCTCTCCATCACTCCACCAGTCTATCCATCACTCCACCATTCACTCCATCACTCCAACAGTCACTCCACCAGTCTCTCCATCACTCCACCAGTCACTCCATCACTCCACCAGTCACTCCATCACTCCACCAGTCACTCCATCGCTCCACCAGTCACTCCATCACTCCACCAGTCTCTCCATCACTCCACCAGTCTCTACATCACTCCACCAATGACTCCACCAGTTTCTTCCTCCCCCCAGGGCAAGGATGAGGAGGCGGCACAACTCCACAGTCAGCTTGAGGACCGTGAGGCCGTGCTGTCGGGGAGCAGCCAGCAAACCGAGGAACTGCGGGCCAAGTGTGCCAACTACATGGAGAGCATCCAGGCCATGGAGGCACAGGTGGGCCATGCAGGACCTGGCACTAGTGGGGGGACCTGTGGGGGAGTTGGGGGGTCTTCCTTCTTTTTCCTTTTTATTCTCTTTTTCCTTCCCTTTTCCCTGTCTTTCTTGTTTTTTTCTCTCCTTTCTGTCATTCATTTTTTCGGTTTTCCTTTTCCTCTCCCTTTTGTTTTTCATTTTTCTGTTTTCCTTTCCTCCCTCTTCTTTATCTCCCTTTTGTTTTTCATTTTTCTGTTTTTTCTTTTCTCCCTCTTCTTTTTCTCTCCCTTTTGTTTTTCATTTTTCTCTTTTCCTTTTTCTCCCTCTGTTCTCTCTCCCTTCTGTCTTTCAATTTTCTCTTCCATTTTCTCCCTCTTTTTTTTTCTCTCCCTTCTGTCTTTCATTTTTTCTGTTTTCCTTTTTCTTCCTCCTTCTTTCTCTCCCTTCTGTCTTTCTTTTTTCTTCCATTTCCTCCCCCTTTTTTTCCCTTCCTTACATTCTCCATTCTCTATTAACCAAAAGTCACTCATTACACACCCAGGTACTAGTCTGTCCACCATGTTCACTCGGATCCCAACCAATACCACTCACAACTCATCTCTCACCTTCCCTTCCTTCCCCAGGTGTCAGAGTTGAGCCAGAAGTACACGGCTACTCAGTCCGAGCTGGAGGGCTTCAAGGAGCAAGTACCGTCACTGCAGACCAGGCTAAAGGAGGCCGAGGAACACAAGAACAAGCTTACCAGGGACTTGAGTGAGAAGGTGAGTGGAGGGTTAGGAAGATGTATAAGGGAGTGAAGAAGGTGGGCGGAGGATTAGGGAGAAGAGGTTGAAGGGAGTGATGAAGGTAGATGAGAATTAGGGAGATGTAGAAGGAAGTAAAGAAGGTTGGTGGAGGATCAGGAAAAAGAGGTTGAGGGAGGAGGTGAGGATTAGGGAGAAGAGGTTGAAGGAGTGAAGAAAGTTAGTGGGGATTAGGAAGATGTATAAGGAAGTGAAGAGGTGGTTGTAGGATTAAGAAGAGGTTGAAGGAGTTAGAATGTGGTGGGTATAGGATTAGGAAGAAGAGGTTGAAGGGAAGTGATGTACATATGTTCTACTACCATAAGCAAGACAAATGACCTAACCTTTCTCCCTAATTCTCCTTCAGACCAATGAATAAAAATGATGCAGGTTTATTCTCCTACCATAAGCAAGACAAACAACCTAAGCTTTCACCCTCATTCTCCTCCTGTGTTTCTCCTCTTTTCTCTCTCTTCTGTCTTTCATTTTTCTTTTCTCCTTTTTTTCCATTTTTCTCCTTTCCTTTTTCTCCCTCTTTTTTCCTCTTCCTTATGTCCTCCATTCTTTATCAGACAGGTGAACTGGAGAGTCTACGCGAGAAGGTGAACGACGCCTCAAAGGAAGAGAGTGAGGTGCTGCAGAAGAAGACGGAGCAGGTGGAGGAGCTGAGGAAGAGTCTGAGGGAGGTGGAGCACGCACGGAACACGGCAGAGAGCGCCCTCGCCTCCAAGAACGAGACCATTGAACAGCTCAACAACAAGCTCACCAACTCCGGCAACTCCCTCAAGGACACAGCTGCCAAGATTGCCGCCCTGGAGACTGGTTTGAGGGAGAAGGACAAGGTGGCGGATGGCCTGAAGAGGCAGCTGAAGGATATGGAGGCCCTCAAGACAGAGCTGGTCAAGGAGAAGGCGCTGGTGAAGGACAGGGACACGGAGATTCAGAGCCTCAAGGGGAAGGTGACGGAGATGGAGAGCAAGAGAATAGAGGGTGAGAGGGCTTTGCAGGATACCAAGGAGGCTCTTGCCGGCACCAGGACATCCCAGGAGGCTCTCAGGATCGAGCTGGAGACAGTGAAGGACTTGCTGAAGAAGAAATCCCACAGTGCTGAGGAGTTACAGACGAAACTTGAACTGGAGGTCACGGAGAAGAAGGACTTGAAAACGAAACTCACCAATGCACTCCTTGCAGCGGAGAGCACCAAGGACGAGGTGGAGAAGCTGAAGACCCAAAACAGTACCCTGGAGACGGAGCTCAAGGCCAACCAAGCCAAGAATACCAGCCTGGATGCCGAGCTGAAGCGTCTTGCCACAGAGAAGAGTCAGTTACAGGAGTCCCTGAGTGCACTGGAGGCTGCCAAGACCCAGGCGGAGGCAGCAGCTAAGGAACAGGAGGCCCGGAGCAGTGAGGAGCTGGTGGCGCTGAAGGGGAGGTGTGAGGGGCTGGAGAAGGAGAAGAAGGCGTTTGAGCAAAAAGTGGCAACCGTCACGTCAGAGAAGGAGTCCATCGAGAAGTCCAGAGACCTGACGGCGCATGAACTGAAGACTGCCAAGGGGGATCTGCAGGTGTGTGTGTGTGTGTGTGTGTGTGTGTGTGTGTGTGTGTGTATTTACGTAGGTATATTTACTTGTTTACAGGATTTGAGTGATGCTCATATTATCCTGCCTCCATATCTCGTTTATCCAACTTATCCCCAAACTTGTGAATGTTCCTTGCTCAAACCACCTTTGGATGTAGACCATTCCATTTGTCAGGCGTTCTCTGTGGGATACTAAATTTCTTGATATTTTTTAACATTAATACTCTTCAATTTAAAACTTGTGTATGTGTCTGCATGTGCTCAATAAATATATATGTGTGACATGCCTCTCCTGCAGGAGGCGAAGGCCCGGTGCAAGGAGCTGGGGGGACAGGTCATCAGCTTCCAGAAAGACACATTCACCCTCACCCAGGAGAAAGCCAAGCTGGAGGAGGACAAGAGGGACCTCCAGGACAAGGTAACACACATGAACCACTCCTCCTTTACCCCACCCTGGTCATCACTCCTCTGCTTGACCTTCACCACTTCCTTTACTCCACCTCAACCACTCTTCCTCCTTCACCCCACCATTCCTCCTCTCCCTTTACTTTCTCTTCCTCACCACTCCTTTACTCCACCTCAACCACTCTTCCTCCTTCACCCCACCATTCTTCCTCTCCCTTTACTTTCTCTTCCTCACCACTCCTTTACTCCACCTCAACCACTCTTCCTCCTTCACCCCACCATTCTTCCTCTCCCTTTACTTTCTCTTCCTCACCACTCCTTTACTCCACCTTCACTCCTCTTCTTCCATTTTTACTCCACTTTCACCACTCATTTTGTACTGCATCCTCTCTACCTCTCTTCCACCTTCCTTATCACTTATTGTTCTCATTTACTCCACCTTCTCTATTTCTCATCCTCTTCCTTTCCTCCATCTCATCCACTCCTCCTCCTCCACTGTGCCGCAGCTCAGTGACGAGGTGTCCATGCGCGAGGCCTTGACGGGGCAGCACGCGGCTCAGTTGGCGGCAGAACGGCAGGAGCGTGATGAGGCCCAGACAAGGCTACAGACACTGGAGGAGATGCTCGCCCGGACGCAGCAGGAGCACGACCAGCTCACCAAGGCGCAGCTGGAGGAGGTGAGTGATCTTGTGTTGCAGTAGATTCTTGGCATTGTGGACGGTGATTTTGCAGACCAGAGAAGATGGCGCCACTATAAACACTTGCCTGCGCCATGACGGGCTGGAGCCAACTACCATCCAGGCCCCTCAAGCAAGCCTACCGTTGCTATAGGCGTAGACAAAAAAACAACTAAATTTTCACCCTTACCAAGAGATAGCAACTATTACCAACTCAAAATACAACAGCAGTTTTTAAATTGTTTTCACCTATATTGAATTCCACATACTTCCATTCAGTTTTTCTTGGTATTTTTGTGGCATTGGAGACAATATGTTGGCTGTTGCTGTTGATTTAAAGAAGTGGTTCATAGAAAGCATCCTGATATTGCTGGAGCTGATGTCAAGGGAATGGCCCATGAAGGAGAGAGTGTAATGTAGGTGATAATCTTGTATCCCTTGCATTAAGGGGAATGGTATCAGTATGGCATTTAGCTGTTAGAAAAAAATACTCTTGGAGAACTGCCATTAACCCGGTAGCAGCAGGGATCATGTTTCTTAATGGTCCCTCTAAGCGAGAAATATCAGAAAAACTCATCCCTCACACAAACCATTTCATAATATATATCAAAGCATTTGTGATCAGATTATGCATCATCTATTTTGGGTTTTTTATATCATGGCACAAATTTGGCTGCTGCTGCATGGTAAAGCCACAAATTTGGCTGTTACTGGGTTAAGAGAATTAGCTTGACATGTACAAGCATATAAGCTTTCCAGCGAGAGCAGAGGGAAGACCACTCAAGATCCTGCATGATATCTTTTTAACACACAGATCACTAGCTTGACGCAGCAGCTCGAGGTTCAGCAGGAGAAGGCTGTGGAGGCGGAGGGCCGCGTGGCCACCCTGGAGGCTGAGGTGACGGGCCTGGCCGGGGACAAGCTGGAGCTGCAGGTGGGTGTGTGAAGCAGCAGCAGCAGTTCAGTCACCATGCCAATTAGTACTCATAACAAGGAAAAAACTTCTATGGGAAATTAAGGATATTGCCAAACACCATTTATAAATCCGTATAAACATTGTATTATTCTACTTCTATTCCTCTTCCTTTTGCTGCTATAGATGCGGGTGGATGCATCAGCAGAGGAGCAGCAGGGGTTGGTGGAGCGCTGTCTGGCTGCTGAGTCCGAGGTGGAGCGGCTACAGGGACAATTGACACAGCTGAGGCGCAAACTGGACGACTCTGTGGCTGCCCTGCATGAGCTTGGGCGCGAGAACCAGAACCTGCAGGTGTGTGGTGGGCTGGGAGAGGGAGGGAGAGGGGAGCAAGGGAAGGAGGGGAGGCAAGTGTGGCAATGTGGCAGCCTTTTGTTAGTTGTTTCTAAAGGCATGACAGGGTTACAAATGAACACAGGGGGAACAGTAAAAGGTAGAGAGATGTTGGTAAAAGTACAGGACACATGATTAAGATTGTATGGACATGTGAAGAGATGAGAAAATTATTTTGTTGAACAGTTAGAAATAAAGCCACCGGGAAGAAGATGACCAAAACTGAGGTGGAGGGACTTTATTGAAGCTGACCCGAGGGAGGAGTGTGTAAGTTGTGATCTTTGACCCAGAAATCACTTTTTACTGCCAGGCATCGTGCAAAGTTTTGGATTTTATTGACTTGTCGTTATATTGCATCTGGCACTGGTTAAGCCTCTCCTAGATTATGGTGTCTAGTTTTGGTTCCCCTATTACATAAAGGATATAGACCTCCTTGAATCAGTAGAGAAGAATGACAAAAATGATCTATAGACTAAGGAATTTACCATACAGAAAAGGATTTATTCTTAACTTACATTCTTTGGAGTAACATAAACTGCGAGAGGATTTAATTTCAGTGGGTTTAAGGGATCAATAAGGGTGATTAAAATGAAGTACTCAGAGTAAAAACAAGTGTAAGAACAAAGAGTCATGGGTATGAATTTGATAGATTCAGGTTCAGGAAGGAAATGGGCCAGAACGGGTTAAGAAAGAGTGTCTGTGGATGAGTGGAACAAACTGAGGAGATATGTAATTAAAGACAACTGAGTTTTAAATGGAGGTTAGATCTACTAATGGATGGGACGGGAAGTTAGTGAATTGTCCATTCTAGGAGCTGCCTTGTGTAGGACATCTAGCCTCTTGAAGCCTCCTTATAGCCTTTTGTATGGCAGTCTAATACTAATAGTTTTATTTTCTGTCATTTCTTTATTTTTCAGTGAGTATATTTGTGCTAGTATAAAAATCAGGAAGATGTGTAATGGAACTTGGTCTCTCATTTCACATCTCTGTAAATCTATATTATAATATCAAACATTTGAGAGTTTACACACCTGCATTAAGTAAGGCTTCAAATGGTAGAGGCTGTGTATTTACATGAATAGCTTTATGAGCCTAGTGATAGTTTGTCAAGACTTCTGCACCGTGAGCATGAAAAACAGTAATGAGAACCCAACTAATCTCCTTTGTGGCCTTTGGAAATCTTTGTTGTGAGAGCTGAAAACATCTGAAACTATGTGCCTGACAAATCAGTTAAGAGGTTTTATTCCCCCAGATGGAGACGAGGAAGCTGTCTGAGCGCAAGTGGGCTGATGACTCTGAGGTGGTGAGTTGCAACAGTTGTTCTAAAGGGTTCTCAGTGACGGTGCGGCGCCACCACTGCCGAAATTGTGGACAGATATTCTGCCACGACTGCTCCAGCAAACAAGCGCCGCTGGAGGCCAACAAGAAGTCTGTGAGGGTCTGTGATAGCTGCTACGGCGAACTGACAGCCAAGTTGTAGAGGTGGTTGTAAATACGTCTCCTGGTTGATTGCATTTCTTGGCTGTTGAATGGTCTGTCAGTGGCTAAACACCATTCCGAAAGTACTATTTATATCAAGGAAAATATTTACTTTGGAAAATTGAATTGAGGTCTATAAATGAACTTGTTGAAATAGAGAATGTTTACCAATCTTTATTTTGACTAAGATTTTTTTATGCTATTTATACCTCCAGATGTGTTTTCCTTGATATGATGAGCACTGAGTGGAAGGTCGTGCTCAGGCTGGTAGACTCGCCTTTACTGGAGTGCTTTAAACGGGCCAGAAGAAAGTTGTGTGACTCTTGCAGCTAAAATTACACTACAAGACTCATAATTTTTTATCAGCTGATTTTCATATAATTTACCTTGAGATTCACGGATAGGGAAAAGAATTTATATGAGGGATTTAAGTTAATCATATGTGGACTTATCGTGGAAGTTTGCCAGTGCATTCATCAACACACATTCACCACAGCAAGAGGCCACAGGTGTTAGGGACTCTACTCCCTTGGCTGATCCTGTGCCAAACCCTGGGAGCAGATCTGACTCATATCTCCCTTGTTGTTGTTTTAATCTTTCTCTTGCAGTTGTCCACATCACAAATACAGTCACCTCTTGATTAACACAAGGGTTACGTTCCTGGAGATGTTGTGTTATTTAAAATTGTGTTATTTAAACATAATTTCCCCATAAGAAACAATAGTAATAGGGGGGTTATGTTCCTGGACACTGGGAAAGTCTGCCTATTTTGGGGATTTTGACACTCTAACCTTAAAAAACTTAAAAAACACATTATTAATACATTAATAGGTCACGGATACAACAAAAACACATGTTCCTCTCAAATGCGTGACGCCGCAGCACGAGTTGCCAACTCGGACCGCCCGCTGCAGCCTGGTTTGGAGGTGCGTTTGAGAGAGCGACTCGGGTCGCCCCGTGCGCCCAGACCACCCGGACCCCGCTATCAAATGGTTTTGTGCGCCTCTCAGTTGTGCCTCGTTGTTGCTATGGTAACGGCATCTCCTGGCAGCAAAATAGCGTCCGCTGATCTTCCTGAGGACATTTACTAGCTGTTCTGGAAGTAAAATGGCGTCTGCTGATCTTCAAACATGCATCACAAGCTGTTCCGACGAGCTCCTTGCAACAGAGAATGAGAAGGAAGCTGCAGTGGTTATGGGAGTGCAGAGAGGTGAAATGGGCCGCCATATTTGCTGATGACATCATCACAGCATGGAGGCGCTCCACCTCTCCAAACTGGGAGCCCGTGGACGTCCCGAGTTGGCAACTCGTGCTGCAGCGTCATGCGTTTGACAGCACCCGGGACGTCCCAGGCGCCCCGAGTCGCTCTCTCAAATGCACCCCAGAAGTAGCGTGGGTGCGCATGATGTCATCGATTAAACGTGCATTAAATCGAAAATATTGTGTTAGTTAATCGTATCTCCTTAAATACAAACTCGTGTTAAATCAAAAACGTCTTGTCTTGTTTAAACTCGTGTTAATCAAGAGGTGACTGTATAAGTCATGGGGTGTGTTCACACCACTTCATTCAGTATTCTTGTCAGGAGACTATGTATAACTCTGGAAAATTTAATCAAGGGTAGACTGAATATGGAGGAGGAAAGGGAAGCACAGGTGGGTGTGTCCCTGACTAGTTTTGCTTAAGGCTTCTTTAGGGGAACTGAGGTGGCTCAGGTATCATCCTGATACACAAAAGGACACATGAGATGCCCCACTCTTTGCTCAGAGGTCCAGTTGCAGTGCCAACCGTCTGGCCTCCAACGCAAAGGCAGCAGTCCCATTGGTCACAAGAGGGGTGCTTGCTGAAGTTGGAAAGTGCAACAGCACTGAAAAGGGACCTTCATGGAGGCCTTTTACATCGCCACAAACCTCAACGCTAACATGTGATCTGGGGATGTGATGTGGTAAGTTGATAGTGAGGGTGTGTGCAGCAATGGAGCAATGATACCCAGGGTGAAAGTGACTGTGCTCACCATCAGTGTGTCCAGACAGTTGACTCTTGCTGGTGACCTGATCTCTGAGGAGGGAGTGGGGCTTCCCATGTGACCTGATATGTAGATGGATGATACTTGAACCACATCAGTTCCCCTGAAGAAGTCTAAAGTGAATCTAGTCAGGGACTTACTTGCCTCAATACATCTGTTTCCTTTCTCCTCCTCCAACTTGTTGAAAAACGCCCTTAGACTAAAAATACTGGCGAAATATAGATTGGTAAATGTTGATTTGACTGAAATTTATTTTTCATACAGCAACTCAGTTTTCTAGAGTATTTTTTCCTGATATGAGCACCAACTGGGATGGGTGAGTGGCAAACACATCCACACTATTATACCAGGTGACTTGTGAGTTACTCCACAGAGAAGTGAGTTACTTTGGATGTGTTCACAAGAGTATCTTCTTGTGACAGCAAATGCATGAAATCTGTTAGGGGTATGCTATTTTGTACACACCCTAGTGATTAGTTCTCATTAAAAATATATTTTGGAAATCAGGTCAGTTATGAAAATTAACCATTGTCAAAATAAAATGTGTTTATTAACCTTTATTTTGACTAATAAATTTTCATGAGCTTTATTTGAGTACTAATTGAAAGGGTGTCTACACAATGGTAACCATACCTCTTAAGAAGTGGTGCTGCTGCTGGTCCTCAGTGACCTTGCTTCACTATGAGCCTCTTGCCATCACCTGCACTTCACAGGCTACTTGTACAGTGAAACATAAATCCAACATAATTGTTTATTGCAAAAATATGCTCTTCCTATGTACATTAATTCACAAAAGGAGTATTTTTGGGTTTGTATGGTGAGTGTCCAAGTGATGGAGTAGTATGGAAGAGTTTACATAAGGAAGAGAATATTGTTGAGGAATTGTGCGGACGATTACGGTTTGGTGAATGACGACTCAATGTTTAGTTGCCTTGCCTCAGCCAGTGTCAGGTGTCTTGTGGCTGCCGGTTCACTTGGTCACCGAGTTTACAAATCTACTTTAATATTACCTGTAAAACTGCCACTAATCTTGCCAATGCTAATTTAATGCCTGCATTACACACTATGATTCTCTTTCATGTCCTACCACATATTGTCAGATTCCTTTTCCGCCATATCAGCCAGCCTCCGGCTCCTTCAAAACACAGTCCACCTTTCCACTCAGCAATGTGGATTAAGGTATATTCTTCACCTGTATGCACCATTTCAATTAACACTCATACAAGGAAAAATACTTTGGAAAATGAGCTGTGGTGTAAAAATGAACTACAGTAAACCCTCAGTTATCTGGGTACACAGATCCGACCTCGCCTGTATCTGGGAGTTTTCAAGAATGTGATTTTTCCAAAAAAAAAAAAAGGCGGCGCCACCAACAGTCATTCAAATTGCCCGCGATGCCTCTAAGCTCTGCCCAGGCAGCACCACCAAGGTAAAGAGATTATCTACCTTATGCACCACAACACAACAAGCGCCCGCCACGCCCGTTGTTCACGTTCACCATGGCCCAATTCGTTGCTTTTGTGTGTGTGTGCCCTACCTCCAGGCATTGCTTTGCCTGTGTGGGGTGATTGTGGCGCTTACCCTGGCGCGATATATATATATATATATATATATATATATATATATATATATATATATATATATATAGAGAGAGAGAGAGAGAGAGAGAGAGAGAGAGAGAGAGAGAGAGAGAGAGAGAGAGAGAGAGAGAGAGAGATATATAGGTCAGGTGTACAAACTGTAAAAACCCCGATAGGAGCAAAATTTAACACCCGTGTCCTTGGGGCCAGGGCGGGTGGTGACCAGAGCCCTGACAATTTTTCATACGTTAAGTCACTAATTACTGTTTGCAAGAGACGGCACAATGCCC
The DNA here is from genome assembly GCF_024679095.1 of Eriocheir sinensis. NCBI lineage: Eukaryota > Metazoa > Arthropoda > Malacostraca > Decapoda > Varunidae > Eriocheir > Eriocheir sinensis. Next base: position 15,390 of record NW_026111738.1, read on the forward strand.
ACGCATTCACTGTGGATGGGGAAAGGCTTGCCTACACTGGTGTTAGTGTAGATAATGTAATATTACAGAAAACAAGGTAAAACATTCTCGGGGCGGCGGGGCAAGTTTGACGTAGCCTGTAACATTTTTTCGTTTTTATGGCTATAATACATCCTTCCTGCACTCATTTCATATATCCAAGTGTGCGCAGGCATATAGGGCTGACGTGGGCGTACAGATGTGAACTTAAGTAGCTCCGTTTGTGAAATAATAAGGATATATATTCTCGGAGAGGGGCGGGTGGCGTGGCTGAAATGTACCCGTAACATTTTTCTTTTTATATGGCTATAACATATCGTCCCTGCACATGTTTCATATATATATCGAATGCGTGGGCATGGAAGGCTGTCGGGCTTATGGGCGTGATGTAACCGTTTGTGCCGACGATATATTAAATGCGTAGGCGAAAGTTTGGTTCTTAGGTCTGTAGACTAACCTGCACCATATCCGGGTTTTTCCCATATCTGGGTGCCCCCGTGCCTCTATTAACCCGGATACCAGAGGGTTTACTGTATTGTCAAACTGGGAGCTGTAAATCAATTGCTTTTAGTGATATTTCATTTTCAACACTTCAGCTCAATTTCCATTACTTTGATTACACCCAATATAAGTATGAATTGAAATAGCATGTATAAGTGAAATATACCTAACTTTTTACTTCAAACATAAAGCTGCCAAGCCATCACATTCCTGTCCCTTGTGTGTCGGGTACTGAATGAGTGCACCACCTCGTGAAACACAAGACGTGGGTGGGTGCAGTCCCTTCAGACCTTTACATTTAGACAGGTCTGTGAGGTCAGGCCAGCAGAGGGAAGTCATCAGGAAGGAACGATGGAAAGGTTGAAGTGGTTCTTATAGTCTCGTGCCGTGTTTTAGGTGGAGGCATTATTGTGTTCTGGCAACCTGCTGTCACTGTGTCTGATTTTATGAATTTTATCATGATAGCCTTTGCATAGGAAATAGTTGCCTGTATCAATAATGTCCAGGCAGCAATGATGAACACCATCAATTATAGTTGATTTGTTTCAATTTAATAATGCTGAAGACAGCTTTTTTTGTTTCATTAAAAGGTTGCTGATTATAATTATTACATAAAACTGGCACTGCTCTTTGTGGAATATAAAAAAACAGCTGTCTGCAATATTATCATTAGTTATTTGAAACAAAAAAAATAACTATAATTGATGGTATTCATCACTGCTGCCTGCATAGTATTATTACTGACAACTGTATCCTATGTGAAGGTTATCCATGAAATCCAACACGCCATGAGATAGCAGATTGACACACGATAATGCATACCTCAGACTCGGAGAATGCAACTATAGTCATGAACAGTCCGTACCTTGGGGTGTGTTCACTAATTCTTACGCACAACTCCAATTAGTAATGCACACACACACACAGTCGGCCTTGTTACCCACAAAGTACTGTTTCCAGGACCCTCCACAGATACTGAGATCAGTGGGTGTAGCTGATGAATGATGATATTAACGAAAGTTTATGCTGCTTTCAGGTAACATAAATGCTTTATTAGGTACAGTTTGTGTAAATTTGCTGTATTTATTTGTGGATCTTGAGACTTGGGTGGCTTGCCAAACAGTCACATAAATTCTCTGTTCACGGGGGGTCAGTGTCCCTTAACCCTCACAAATGAGGGGTGACAGTGTTTGAGCCACAGATGTGAAACCCATGAATACAGGGGCCGACTGTATGGAACTCTAGAAAACTGGACTGGAGTATAAAAAATTTATTAGTCAAAATAAAGTACCTATATTTTGACTAGCTTATTTATATAGCACAGCTCAGTTTTCTAGTTTGTTTCCTGATGTGAGTACAAACTGGAATGGTGTGTGTTAGCAAGCACTCCTTACATTTGAGAAGTGACAAGACAGAAGGACTTCTTATCGCTTCTAAACAGTACTCTCCCTTGACTTAAAACTACAGTTAAAACTACGACATGGATTATCTTAATGTACAATCATCTACAGTCTTATATTAGCACATCAAATTACTTTCATTTGTCCAAAGTCAGACCACAAAGACACCTCTGTAATGTTAGTCAACTCTACATTCCCCCAAACCTTGCACAACTCGCTCATGTCCCAAGCAGCTCGTGTCAGTGTGCTTGCCAAGTCCTACACAACATTACAATTAGCAATTACGTCAACAAAATACATACTTATGAAACTGATCTGGGGCATGAAGATAAATTGTCAAAATAAAGACTGATACATTCTTCATACTGTCAGTAGTTTAATTTTTGTGCCTAATTTCAAATTTTCAAATATTTTTTTGTGTACTGCCTGGAATGGTGCAGAGACTGGCAAATGCACCCTAACTGCAAGAAGGAACATCAAGCCCTGCATGATGCTCACTTGTATAAAGAAAGAGGAAAAGAATGCATTCAGCGATTCTGAAAAAAACAATACAATCCTGAAATCATTAGTGATATTCAGTCCTTGCAGTAACTGTCTTTCTTCTTGACTAGCAAAATTGCACACTTCTTGTTTCTTTTAAATAACACCACTTAACCTAAGACTATATACATGAACATAAACACTGAAAGCAACAATTACAGCACTCGTTATGTACTGCAATGGAATATCATACCAAACCCATACAAAGAAAGTCAACAAAACCACCAAAATCCAAACTGATGAAAGACCAAAGTAACGCTTCATCCATGGAATGCAAAGCTTGATCTTTCCTCCCACCTCACCTCTTGCCACTTGGGTCATAAGTGGCAGCCGGCCGGGAGAACACAGAGCAGTGGCGGAGATTCATTGGTCTCGTGGACGGTCTTGTGATCTGACCAGCCGTGCGTGGCGGTGCTGGTGCCTCAGTGCCATAACGCTAACACCGCCTAGTGTTGCGACATGTATGCAAATTTGTGTGTGCCATTCCATTTAGTAATCATGCCAAGGAAATAATTACTTTGGAAATTTGTGCAGAGGTATAAAAATTGAATATGGTCAAAATAGATTAATATTGCAGCTATTTTGACAGCATTGAATTTTTTATATATCAGCTCAATTTTCCATATTATACTTCCCTTGGTATAAGTACTAATTGGAACTGCTGTGTTCAAATTTATAAACATACCCCAGCCAAGACTTGCTCTAGCATGTTGGCTACCTCTGTGATGGTGAAAATACACTTCAAAAGAACAGTGTCAGCAGACTATTTAAGGCATGTTTGTCCCTCTGTATGCACCCTTCCAATCAACACTCACAACAAGAATAAAAACTATTCTTGAAAATTATGGTGAGGTAATATACAAATTTAAAATAAAGATCAATAACATTCTGATGCTCATTTTCATATATAGTAAATATTTTTGCAAGTAGTTTTTTCGTCATATGCTTACTGCAAGCGACATCCACTTTACAAATGGCCACTAAATGAAAATTGATTTTTGCAAATCTTGCATTTTTTCTATGGGTAATTTTTGTCCGAGCACGCTATCAGCTCACTAATTTCCAACAACCTCCCTCCTCCTCCCTCTCCTTCAGCGACTAATCTGAGTATCCAGTCAGCCAATTTTGGTAAGCAGAACTGGCATTCTCCTCCACCACAGTGCCAATAATGGAGAAAATGTGTGCCATTCACACCCGCCCTACCATCCAGAACAGTACGAGTTACTGTCATGCGGTAAATATTAAGATTATGTAGCTCATCCGTTTCAACTGAAAGGTTAATCAAGAGAGCAAGAAAGGTTAATCAATCTGTATTTTTACTAAATATTTTCTACTTTTTTTGTGACATATTTGCATATCTTTGAAATTGCCCTTCAACTCAACTCCTTAGAAAACTGTTGCACTGGAGAAAGCATGTTCACAGTCAGGTGACTTGCCTCTCCCAAACATCAAAGGTGCTGCTCCTTGTCTTCTGCTGAACCTACCTAGTAGGAAGTTTGTAAGGGCTGAGCAGCAGCTGCCTTGTGACTTGATGGCATATTTTTATTAGGAAACTGTGATTCCATGGCAAGTTCAATTACATCAAGACAATGTCAAGAATTCATTCATCACTCTGTCTTTCTTTCTCCAGCTATAGTTTTGTGCAACATTGCTGCAACCTTCATTCTGAATTAGGCAGTAACACAGGTTGCCCATAAGTTGTAAACTACAAATGTTAGCTTATGATGTAACTTATACGTTTTGTAAATCCCAGTCCAGGCCTAGACAACATGGAGTACAGATGAGTCTGTCCGTGCTGATCAACTCGCTTCAAATGTGTTCAAGCGTGAACATAAGCAACACATTGTTGACAGTGGTTACTCCAGCAAGATTAACTTTGAGTATTGATTTAGCTTGAGCAAAAAATGTTTTAATGCAGGTGGATGGGGTAAAAATCTAAGTCCTGGAACCCATCTCCATTTAAATTGTCATAATTAATGCATTTGCATGACAAAACTTTGCTTAGCAAATGTTTTTTCAGGAATGTGACCCATTCATAAAGTGGGGGTCACCTGTAATTGGAATGGTGCATATAAATGAGTGAACATACCCTAATTAGTATCTAGCAGCTCTCTGTGATGACAAAGCTAAGACCTCCACATAATGACTTCCTGATCCTAGGTTCCAATCTCTCTTGTATAATTTGTTTGCCCGACCCATGGGAGTTGAAAAAAAAACTACCTGACAGACACTAGCATAAATAAGGGTGACTACAGTGGACATTAACAGTACTGAAAGGGATGCATTAATAGGACGTCGCAAGCTGCCACCCCCCATGACAACAGCCACAACAACAGTGACCAGCCATGACCTTGTTGCTCTGTAAGAAAAAAGCCATGAATTAAATGTCTTTCTATTTTCAGTAGTACAGACATACCCAGGGCTCAATAAGTGGTATAAAGTAAAAAAATATGCTGCTCCTTTAAAGAAAACAATACGTCCCATAGTTGAATGATAAACTTCAATTCCCATTATTTTGGATCACATGATGTAAAGCACCATAAATGTTGTATGAACTGAATAACCAAAGAGCAAGGATCAGTGTACTTGCTTATGCCCAAATATAGGGAATAAGAAAGCCAAAGAGATGCAATATTCCACTAGTAACTATGCTGAAGATACACATTTCATGAAGGACGAAAGTGTCTTGTATATTTCAGAGCGCCAATTTGAATTCTGGTTATTTGTGGCATATTTTTGACCTTGTGCTCTATACATATTTCTTGAAGAATATGCTACTTTAGGCATGTCTCAGTTCCATTCTAAATTTTTGGAAGCATTTTGCGACTTTTTTTCAATTCCTTGTGCTCCATAGAGATTTCCTGAGAGTATGGTCCCCTAGATAAACGTTCTTTAAATATCTATACAGAATTGTGGTCATGAGTAGCTTGTGGCTCTTTGATTCCTTGTTCTCTGTCTGTTGCTACTTCTGTGGACAAGTGTTTCTTTCCGCCTGCCGTGTGTGTGTTTTAGCTTGGAGCAAGTTCATTTATGCTTGCCTTTATCTCTGGCTTTAAATAATCTTACTTGTACATATAATATTACCTCACAGGATGCAGTACTTGCCCCTGGACCCTTTTTCATAAGTATTTTGGGAGCTATTAAAGGTAACAATTAGTCCATGTTACCTGTGCCCCTGAACACTGCTGATCTGAGGACAACACCTTAGTGGCTGAGGAAAGACACACACCACCAGCAGCCTCACATTGTTAGTGTTTGCCAAAGTTTATCGTTGAAACTTGTTCCCGAAGCAGTTTACAAGGCATTCATTACACAAATTAATTTACCTGGATGAGTGAGAGCACTATATTTTTTTTTGTGAGTTTACACTGTATAGATGGCACTTATTTCCTCTCCCTCCCTCCTAAACCTTCAAGTGCTCTCATTTCTTCCCTCACAGCCAGCATAGCCTTCCTCCCTTCTGCCTTGCCCTCCACTCACTCCCCAGGCTTGTGTGATGAAGTCAAATGTCTGTCTGTAACTTGCCTTTCCAGTAATACTCAAAGCAAGAAATATAAATGGCAAAAATTCTCATACTTGTTAATCTAATGGCTGCTGATGTGATTTCACCAGTTAAATTATTGAGGTAATGCTCCAATGACTGAACTGCATATATATTTATAAATTATAAGGTTTTGTAAAGTCAAATGACACCAAATGTAATGTTACACTGACATGACAAAAATAGCCTGTACAACAATCTGGAACTGTCCATTAATGATATTTACATAAATGATATTTATTTTAAGCTCACGTCTGTGTTGTGAGGTATACGTGAGGTGTATAAGCCTTGGTTGACCAGAACTGTTTCCATAAGACAGAAAGAGGAAGCATTGCAAAGCTCTCTGAACCAAGAAGAGAGAAACTCAGCACTAGGAAGAGGTGAAGTTAATTGCAAGTTTGCACAAATAATGAACCTGTGATTATTCTTGAATATTCCTGGAGAGTGAAAAAGTAAAGTAACAATAGTACAACAAGATGCCACCGATCTAAGTCTTATGAGTGGAGCCGCCAAACATTCCTGTCACGGCCTCAGCACCTCACCACCTAATGCAACTATGCTGCAGGCGACTCCCATGAGCAGGCTGTGCCCTCTTCCTGCTTGGTTTATTGTCTTACGTTGCTCGATTCATGAACAACCAATCAGTGCCATCTCCCCACAATATGATTTTAGAAAAATTGGGTAATTCTAGATCAGTCCTGACTCTACTCCCTCTAGATAAACTTAGACAAACCTCTGCCCTACTAATAGAATTAAATTAGTATCTTAGTGGGGCTAGATACTTTTTGGTGGGATCTGATTACTGTCCTTTAGGTTAGGTTAAACAGTAAGAATTTAATACTTTAATGCAGTCTGACTATCTAGAATTACCAAAACTTTAAACTTCAGGCTGTGGGACGGTTGATTTGGTGATGTCTGCACTGAAATTAAGTCAATGAACATATCCAAACAATCAGGATGAAAAGCTCACTAGTGTGGTGACCTTTGGAGCTTTAGGGGTACAGTCTGGCCTGTACGGAAGTGTTTATAACTTCCCGAGGTCTGTCTGCTCCTCTCAGCTCTGAAGTGCAAGCAAGTAAACACTCCACCGCCACCTGTCACCTTGCCTATACACCTCTCTGTCTGTGCTGTAACATTTCTGTATCTGTTACCAACACAAAATGATCAGGTATGTTCAAATTAGTCAGTATTTAGAGGAAAATACTAATGAATTATTTTATATATGTACTTGCTATTTTTTTCAGAATTAATTTTACAACTTTATACTCGGCTGTTTTAGTTACTTTCTATATGCTATATTAAAGCTATTTTTGAATTGTGAAGGTACTAGTTATTAGTTTTAATAGATAATGTTTACAGAAGAAAGCTAACAATTCTGTAACTTTTAAGGTTTCCCTGACTGTATACCTGTCTTGGTGTTATAAATAACTGCAACATATATATTTTCTGTGAATCAAAACAAAGACAATGGTGGTGGCTATAAATTGTAAAAGAGGTGGACAATCATATTGGTTTTCGTTTGTAAGTGTGAGATTAGATTGTGAGACTTTTGTTAACCATGTGGTAAATAAACTATGATTTATTTCTTGGCTGAAATCCCTAAGAGTGTGGAGTGAAAGGTTTTGGGCTGTGAAGGTTCAAAGTTGGATAAATACTGCTTCTAAAAGGAGATTGGCAAGAACTTGTTTACAAATAGGGAAGTAAAGGAATTGAATAATTCAAATTTTAACCCCTTCACGGCGAAGGATCTATATATAGACGTTTCAAAATTGGGACTTTTTGTCGGCGCGTCTATATATAGACGTTTGCTCTCATTTGCTCACATTAGATTGTAGCATGGTCTATATAGATGATTCCTTACTAACAAAATTAACAAAATAAATCGTTATTAGGCATCTCAAACCCCTGACACTTACCGACATTGCCTCTCAAGGACAGTCACCGCTGGTTTGTCGGCGGATATGCAACGCACATCAGCTAACACTGGGAATTTTTGCATTTTTTTCTAGTTTCTTTTATTATTATAGTCTATCATGTCCAGGAGAAAGAGACCTCTTAAGCCGGAAGAAATGACTTTTTTGGTAGCTGAGGATATAGTTGCTGATTTTTTGGATGATTTTGATGATCCTGACTCATGTACTGTCAGTGATTACACTCTAAACCTTCATATAAATATATCAATATACATGTAACCAATCTAACTTAAATAACATCTATATATAGATTCAAATGTTTGTTCAGTTTTATGCAGAGTCTATATATAGATGTCAATCTGGAATGCCCACTTGCGGGGAATCTATATATACACGTATGGATGAAAATCGACAGCGTCTATACATAAGAAATTACACCAGCTGAGATTAATAGAGGCTGCGTGTGGTGGTGGTGGAGGCAGCTAAAATTCCCTACGAGCATGGGGGAATCAAAAGTTCATTGAGCAGTGGAGTGAGGAAAACATCAGTGAGGTTTGTATTGAGGAAATTCCTGCTAGGCTTACCAGAGGGTGTGGGCCTGGAGGTGGTGCAGCTATTCCTTGTCCTCCTCCTGTAGCCATCGCTGACCCGCCCTTTGCCCATCATCTCCAGCATGGCACTGCCTCGGGATTCTTGTCCAGTGCACTCCTTCCCTTCCTGCCAACAGTGGAGTGATTAGCAACAAGGACAAAAATATGTGTAAAAAATGAGATATTAGATGAAAATCCATTAATAAGGAAATTAAATAGATGAGATAAAAATAAATTAAATACATACACAAATAAAAAGTTCCAACTACAACAAACCCATCAGACAACATATAATAAGCTCAACAATCCATAAGGTCTATCAAAAATTACCTGCATGTAGACAACAACAGAAGATAAACACGGCAAGTTTTGGGAATATCAGCACGTGTTAAACAAAGAGGAATTGGTCCTACATAGTGATAGTAATTTGATGTTAAGGATCTGTAAAGCAGCAACAGCTAATATGTGAACAAAACTACTCATTTTCAAAGGGTCCATATATGCTTGTAAGTGTTTGCCTTATACTAACAGCACCATGTGGAAGTAGGGAACTTTTTTGATGGCCACTTGCCTCTACTGGTACCAAGCACTTTAACACAGGGAAAATGAGACTATGTAACACAAGAACATCCACTTCCTTAAGCCGAGATGTGGCGGTCTCAAAATCAGTGTTGGATGGTAGATACTGAGTGAAGGGGAACATACTGTGTGCCCTTGAGCTGCCTCCTTTGTTGTAAAAAAAAAAAAAAAAAAAAAAAAAAAAATACTGACACAAGAAGCACCCACCTCGTCATCAGAGTCCTCGTCCTCCGGCCCTAGTGCCCACACCTCCACGGCCTTCACCTCAATCTCCTGGTTGGGGCTGAACTGGGGGCTGCGGAAGGTGGTGCAGGTTGGGGCAACAGAACCCTTGCCAAAATCGTAGTCAAGCCAGAGTCCAAACAGCTCCTCCCTGCCCCCCATGCCCTGTTGTGAAGGAAATAAAGACAGGAGGATAAACATTTGGGACTATATTGATCAGATGAAAAAGACATAAAATTATTGGACACTTACCACATAAACACAAAAGACAATAAAGGTAGTTATTCATTTTTTTTTAAAGCATGTAGCTATCAACTGAGCCTCTGCCCAGTGTGGAGGACTATTTAGGAGCAGCAGCTCAGTTAATGCCAAATACCTTAGTCACTTTATTGAGCAGGCCAGACAGATATGTTATTGAGGTGCTGACAGGTTATCATCCTTGGCAGCAATTGATTACTATTTAAGCAGGAACAGTCTACTATCCAGACCATTAGGTTAAGGAGGATTTTTAATATATAAATTGTTTTGAACTAATTACAAAAAATAGGTTACTATTCACTTGATTGCATTAATGGCAGCTGCAGCCCAGCTCACTGCATACCCTCGGCTTTTTTCAAATGTAGGAAAGAAAAGAAGTGGCAGAGTTTGAAAAGTTTACCAGAAATAAGGTGGAAGAACAGGTAAGTAAGACTGTTGCAAAAATGATCCTCTGAAAAGACATCAGACTGGACTGGTGACCTGCTGATGATAGTTGCGATGTCGAGGTAAAGATTCTTAATACATAATGTTAAGTGAGAAAGTAGTGCCGTGAAATTTAAATGAAATCCCATGTATAAAATGCACCAACTTAAGTAGTTAAGATCAGAGATGCAGGCAGACAGACAATAAAATAATTAAGGCTTAGAGAAATAACAGAACAACTGGAACTGATGAAGAGAGAAGACACCATTATTCTCTGTCAGGCATAAATATTAATGCAGTAAGCTATGAAATCAAACAACCCTGAGATGGACAAAACTAGGAGTTTCTTCATCACTCCCAAACTCTGTCTTATTGATTGCCATTGCTTAGAAATAAACCCGTCTCCTCACCAGGCCGTTGGGCATGGTGTTCTTCTCCAGGTAGTTGAGGTACATGAAGTTGTTGTTGAAGCCGGTGGAGTGGAAGATGCCGACCTGGGGCTCCAGCGCAAACAGGAAACTGTCGGGTGTGCCTGGCAGGGGTACAACACAGTTACACAACTGATACTGCCAATATTGCTGCAACACTGACTCAAACCTGTTCTACTGAGACAACACAAAATTATGAGAGCCTACTGTCACTATAAGCATCAAGAAAAATAATATATATATATATATATATATATATATATATATATATATATATATATATATATATATATATATATATATATATATATATATATATATATATATATATAAATATACATTCATTATATCTTTTTGTCTCTTAATCATCACCATGGTATTATTTCCTACCAGTGAGAAATCAAAGTGGCATCCTCACAATGAAAATGCTGCACAAGAAGGAATAGGAAACATAAAGTAACAATACCTCCAACACATTCCCTTGCAGACATATATAGATATCTTTATCATTTTACACTGAAATCATGTTAATATGAGTTTCCTAAGGGTTAGAATTCATACAAGTGCACGTGTGAGCACGCAAGCACGCACACACACATACGTAATCAATCTATGGGGGGGGTTTCCATGCAAGCCTCCGTGCAGGCCCCTTCCCATCCCAAGCATACACACACATGGTATATAAAGAAATGATGGATTCTGAAAAGTGGACAGAAAAGATTTTCAAACAAATAACATTTGAAAACGAGTTTAAGTATAAGATGTCAAATAAAAGGCGAGAAGTTCAGTTCAGATGCCCATGTAGAACTGTTGACAAATGGAGCAGTCAAAGTCCAGTTGGTTTAAACAAGCAGTATCCATAAGTTTAAGGATAAATTGAATGAATATGAATGTGGAGGCGACACAAGTGCACAGGCAGGAGCATGCAAGAATGGAACACACACATTTTTTGGAGAATTTCGGGGATTGAATAAAAATGGTTCATAAGGAGAAGAGAAAGGGAGGAAAACTAGATAAGAAAGATACAGAGAGGAATAAGAATAATGTACACAAAGATGGGTTGATTTCTAGTAAATTAGAGCTGCAAGATTATCTAAAAGAGGATCCCATGATAGTTTGCCTAACTGAAACTAAACTAAAAGAAAACATCCAAATTGAGTTAGATGAAAGATACAATGTGTGAGGAAGGATAGAATGGGCAAAGGTGGAGGAGGTGGTGATAATGATAAAGAAAGAGTTATTAGTAAAATCAATAGAATATGGAGAAGGAAAAGCAGAAATAGTGAGTGTAAGCTTAGAAAACAAGAATAGAGAAAGGATGACGATTGCAGTAACATATGTACCACCAAAAACTACATCATGGAGTAAAGAAGATTATGAAAACATGATTGATGACACCATACAGAGTTTGAGGAGATTACTTAATTTCACCTGATTGGCTGTTGATGACATCATAGATTGCATCAAAGATACCAAATATACATGATTGAGATATAAGATATGTATCTGTGGCTTGGAGCGACGGGTAGGCTACGTATGTATGCTCAGCGAACAGCCACAGATACAAACTTATTCCTCAATACAATGATTCCTACTTGTATGAAGCTACTGTAGAATATATTTTTATGTGATTATATTAGGTATGCTATGTGAATGAGCTATGTAGGAAATAATGACGAAAGTGTGTATTACTTTATAGATAGCCTACTATCGGCCTTCAGTGCTCGCTGCAGGGCCCGTTTCTACCTTTGAAAACTTGCAGTATTATGATTGTACTTTGTTTCTTAAGGATGTCATTGATTGTTTAAGCAGAGTGTTGTTGTTATTCACTTCAAGTTTTGGAATATTTTTAATCAAGAAAGAAGCAGATTATCTCAATCATGTGCTATTTGGTACATGTCTTTGATGGGCTAATCTATGATGTCATCAACAGCCAATCAGGTGAAAGGGGGCAGAGCTTGTCAGAATGGGGAGGGGCCTCTCGGTGCAAATTGCTGTTAATTGGGACCGACTATAGTCGGTTTCAACTAAAAGAGGTTGACTGGGAGAGGCTTAGAGCAATGGGTAGTGATGTGGCATGGGGAATTGATTCTTAAATTTAATGATGGAAAATTTGATGTTACAAATGGTGAAGGAAAGCATTAGATATAGAAGAGACGACGAACCAGCAAGATCGATTTGCGTTGACAAGAGAAATTCACGTGAAGGATGAATTGAGGTATGATTGCCCCCTGGGAAAAAAGTGATCACATGCCCACAGGAGATGGGTGAAATGGAGTAGGAAGGAACAAAACGAGACTAATAGGCTTATAGATTAAACCATACCTAAGATGGGGTGGAAAACCCCACGTTTTTGGTGAAATGGATTGGAAAGAGTTAATGAGCACAAAATGTAAGTTCAAGGAAAGTATGATATTTTCATGAAGGTGTACAATACAGGTTTTAAGGAAGTCTGCACCAAAAATACAGACCGAGGGAGAGGCTAAAAAGGACTGGTTTAAGGCAAAAGAAAAGAGAGACAAAGCGTGGTCAAGATTGGAAAAGAAACAAAAATCAAAGAAACAAAAGAAAAACTTTAAGGCAAAAGGTAGGAATGAGTACGTGAAAGGAGAAAGGAAGAAGAGAAATGATACTTAAAAGGATATTGCAAAAGGTAGAACAACTTAAACTATTTTATAGATTTATAAATGGAAAATTAAATCAAGAGAAACAATAGAAAGACTGACTGAAGAGAATGTAGAGACGAGATCCAAGGCATGGCGGAATTATTTAACAAAAATTCCAGCAAGTGTTTACCAAAGAATCATTATTGAACCACAAGAAACAACTTAGATGTGTATATATGAAGAGGTCAAAATACAGATAAAGAGGAGATAAAAAAACTATTGGGGGAATTAAAGAAGGGAAGTCATGGGACCGGATGGAGTTTCATTTTGAGAAGAAGAGTGCAGAAATGAGTTAGTCGACCGGGACATATGACATCATTAGGTGCTCAATAAAACTGGCACAAGTGCCTAGGAGTGGAAGAGGGCAGAAGTGGTACCTATATACAAAGTGGGAAAAGGAAGAACCCCAATTACAGACTGGTGTTCTGACCAGTGTAGTATGTAAAATATGTGAGAAATTAATAAAAGAACAATGATGATTTCTAGAAGAACATAATCTAATCACAAACAATCAATAAGGGGATTAGGAAAGGCCGCCTATGTAGACAAACTAGCTGAGCTTTTTACTCAAGAGTGATCGGACAAATTACAGGAAAGAGACGGAATTATGGTGGATTGCATTTACCCAGACTCTGAAGGAAGGCATTTGATGTAAAAGTTCCTACATTATCTGAAGACTGCTGTGGAAACTAGAAAATAAAGGAGGACTGAGAGGGAAAATGAAGTGCTGGATGGAAAGCTACTTAAGAGGAAGAGAGATGAGAACCGTGGGTTAAGGACACTAGATCTGGAATGGAGAACTGTGGAAAGTGGAGGCCCCAGGGTCGGTTTTTAGCACCAGTACTTTCCTAGTCTATATTAATGATATGCCAGAGGGAATAAACAGGCTACATGAGCCTGTTTGCAGATGAGATGCCAACTGCAAAGACATATAAGCAAACAGTGAAGCACTGCAAGGAGCTGCAAGAAGATCTCAAACAAGATTTTGGAAATGGAGTCAGAAATGGGAGATGAAATTCAACGAAGAAAATGTCATGTTATGGAAATGGGAAAAAGCTGTAGAAAGACCAAATTGACAGCTATAAACATGGGAGACAGAATATTAAAGAAAGTAAATGAAGAGAGAGACCTGGGAGTAATAACAAAGATTATATATGCAACCAGAAAGTCATAAATCGGATCTTCGTGATATGCTACAACATGGTGAGAAATATAGGTATAGCATCTCCACTACATGGACAAAGAAATGATGAAAATTAATTACTACAATGATCAGACTCAAACTAGAATACGTAGAAACAGTGGTCTCCACATAGCGAAAAAAACACATAAAAAAACTAGAAAGAATACAGAGAGGATGGCAACAAAATGGTTCCAGAACTGGAGGGCCTGACATATGAAGAGAGGAGATCAAAGGAAATGAATCTCTACAACACTAGAACAAAGAAGAAAGAGGAGACCTAATACAAATATATAGGTTATTGAGTAAAATGGAAGAAGTAGATACCCAGAAATTGCTACTGAGAGAAGAACCTTCCAGCAGGAACACAGAGGACATAGTAAAAAGTTGAGGAAGGAAGATGCTCAAGAGACATAAAGAAATATAGTTTCCCCACAAAGAAATATAGAGGTTTGGGAAGACTATGAAGAAATAGTATCATGTAAGAGGTGCAGCTTCAAGGAAAAGTTGATAATTATACGAGATGGACCAACAGCGAAGCCCAGGCCCCTGTGTAAAATTACAACTAGGTAAATACAACCAGGTAGGCAACACACACACACACACACATAGAAATACTATCTCAGTTGGTAATTGGCATACAAGAAAGATTCCTGAGAGCAGCAAGCCTATCCTTTACCTTGAACTGTGGCTTCACTGCCCACTTACTAATTCCGTGCAAAAACCACCTCAAACTTGTTCCCCGACTATCCTGAATGATCAGCAACGTGGGTCCTTTCCCGACAATCTGAAAATGAGCCAAGATGCTTGAAAGAAAACTAAAAGTTCCTATGGCTTACTTTTTCAAAAAGAGTACATGAGTAAATGGTTCTGTTCTAAAGCTGATATGAATTATTAAAAAAAAAAAAAAAATCATGTGCTAGTAATTGGCTGTATCCTAATGCTACTAAACAAAGTTCATTAAAATTATTACAAAAGGAGAATGTAAGTAAAAGGTTAAATTCTAAAGGTCGAAATTAAATAGACTTGTGACATATTAAATGCTAAATTTTGTATCCCTTCCCAAATTAAATAAAAAATCTTTCATGTAAGATCGTTAGAAATAGAAGTCGACTTTTTGCCCAAGGCAGAAACTTTCATCATCATCATCATTTCATCAACGCTTCGCTCCTAGGAGCCCACCAGGGATGCCATGGTAGAAGAGCTTCCAACTTTCTATCCAGACACCTCCCTCCTTGCCTGCTCAAAGTTTCTGCTCAACTTTCATGCTTATATAAATAGCTGATGTGGTGATGATGAGAGTAGGGAATAAGAAAAAGCCTCTAGCCATAGCTCAAGTAATCCCTGACTCTATGATCGCAAAAATTTAAAAACAAATGAGACCAAAATCAATCAACCAAGATGGTCTCCAGTCTGAAAAATCTATTTCTATACAAAGCAAGACCAGATAAACTGAGTTTGCCAGTCAGGTGACACAACTGCAGTAAGGAGAACTGTTGGGGAAGATTTGTTTGGGATGGTGAAGCAAACAAAAGAACACGGAAAAGAAACTGAATACAGTGCTTGAAGAGTACCAAGAGGCAAGGTTTCATACAGATGCACTGATGAAAGGCTTGACAGCAAAATCATAAACCTGCTGGGACTAATCACACAACTAGGGTAAACACACACACACACACACACACACACACACACACACACACACACATACACACACACACACAATGCCTGTAGCTAAGTGGTTAAAAGCTCTGCACTGGCAGGCTTTGGCGACCTGACAGATGGAGGTTTGAGCCCGGTCAGCAGGGATTTTCCGCTGACAAGGAGTGGGAGGTTACTGTCCCCTGAGCAAGGGGGATGTGGATGTGTGGTGTGGTGGAGGTCCCAGCAGTACTCCGAGATCGACTATAATTAGCTTGCCTTGTTGGGAGAGAATGGCTATGACTGTGGGGTCCAACTCTGTGATCAGGCCGCAGAAACCACACACACACACAGCAGACCCTCTTATCAACACACGAAAACCAGCACAGCAGGCCCGCCACCGGGCCACACTCCCACCACCTGCTTCATGAATATGTGTTGAAGCTCCACCCTGCAAAGCTAGGCTTGAAGATGAAGCGCCACTCACCTGGAGAGCTACTGAGGAACTGAGAAAGAGCACCTGGGCAGCAGTAGACAGCAAGTTGGGGAAGCCTGGGGAGGAAATGATGTCATGAGCCTAAATGATGTGTTGTAAGTCTGAATGTTGTTATATATGAATACTGTGATATGTATTATTGCAGCTAAGGAGAGACAGTTCAAGAGCCAGAAGAAAAATATATAAAAAGATCCGCCACTTACTGCTCCTGAATAGAGGTCAAAGGAGCATCCAAAAAGAGAGGCCACTGGAGGAGAGGTGTCCCGATACTCCTCCTCTGAAAGAGTTCAAGTCATAGGCAGGAGGAAATACAGATGAAGGAAGATTGTTCCAGAGTTTACCAGCATGAGGGGGATGAAGGAGAAGATGCTGGCTGACTCTTGCATAAGGGGTTTGGACAGTATAGATGAGAGTATGAGTAGAAAGTTGTAAAGCTCGCATGCAGTTAGCGAAGTTCCAGAAGAGCAGTCATATGAAACATCGATAGAAGATAGAAAGAGAGGCATGGCAAGAATTTGAGAGGTGAACACAAAGATGAGGAGGAGAGAGCTGATGAGACGTAAGAGCCTCTTTGACTCCACCTGTCAAGGAGAGCTGTGTGAGTGGAACCCCACACATGAGATGCATACTCCATAACAATGCTGTCTCATAAGTCTGAATCTAACCGATTGGAATGAAATAATAGTACAGCTTTCCTTTAATATTTGCAGGGACAGGTTTCAGGATCCTTGTAGAACATCTAAATTTGCAATATATTAACAATGATACAAAAAGTTCAGTGAAAAAAAATCCTACAAATAACACATATGAACACAGTCCAGTTTTTAGGTAACAATTACAGTGATTCTGCTCTTCATTAATAAATCTTGGAACAAAATTCACAAAAACATAGTTATATAGTAAACCCTCTATTCCAAAAGATATTGAAAAAAGTCAATACCATTTTATCAAAATACAATTGTGCCAACTGTTTTGCTTAAAAACTTTTGCTTTGTCAGACATAACATGACAGATATCAAAAGAAAAATACATAGCTTTTGGTTTGGTATGTTTATGTGGCCTTGGTATATCCAATTCTTTTAAAAGGATAATTGTTAAGGAAAAGGTTTACTGTTATGAGCAACAATAAACAACACTTGTGGTATTTACCTTTGGGGGTGAGGGACGGCTGGGGCAGGAGGTTCAGGCCCGGGCGTGGACACTGAGAAGAAGCCGCCCACTCACCTCCGCCGCCCAGGGGAGAGGTGAACAGGAGTGGCCGAGGTACCATCTTTCAAACGCCTCATAAGAGAAACTGGCCTTTGAGGAGGGTTTCCCCGTCTGGTAAAGGAGGAAAAAAGATAAAGAAAAGAAGAAAGAAACCAAATAAATAAAACAAAAGAAGGAGTTCAGATAAAAAAGCAACAATATGAGAGTGCAAGAGATGAAGAGAATGGCTTAAGTTAATTTGAAGAGGTAGAGACTCAAAGAACAAACAATACAGAAGGCAGTGAAATACACCAGGAATAACAGAAAGTGAAGACAGAACTAAGATCACGCCATGACTGGGAAACAAAATTAATTATATAAAAAAAATAATTATCGACATGTTCATGATAAAGCATACAAAAAAGACCACAGACAAACAGTGGAGAAAGTCCTGCCTCACCTTCCTGGCAGTGGCGCTGGCGGCAGCAGGTCGCAGCACAGCGGGCACACCTGGCTGAGATGCCTTGTCCCCTGAGCCGCCACCGCCTAGCCATGACACCTCGCCCGCCCAAGATCACCCGGGCAGGTACACGCCAAGGACCATCTCCAGGTACTGAGACGAAGTGTAAGGAAAACTTTTACTAAATTTATCATAAGGCACCCAAACAAATTAAAGGAAGATAGTGGCTTTGGAACATAAGACACAAGTTAGAAAAAGGTAATGAGAGAGATAACTGATTAAATAATTAACTTATTAGACACTTCTGTTACCACACTTAAGATTCATGCCACTCTCAAATTATTCTGATCGATAAATTAATTCAGGTAAAGCACACCCAAGATCCACAGAAACATTATTAATGCTTATTACATTACAATTTGATATTTTGTCCACAGATTTCAATAATCCTTTTCCATGTTTCCTCGCTGTCACTCATGCCACACACACTTTACCTTCTCACGTGTTGCTTACCGCTGTCCACGCCCGCCTGGTCCCACCCGCCAGTGTGACATGCGAGGTAGAGGTGCCCACGGTGCCCTCACCAGTGGGTCTCCCAGGCTGTCCACCAGCATGGGACAGCTTGTGGAAGGGTGGGTGCCACTCTAATCAACACCTTGATTTAACTCATGGCAATCACGTAGTACTGGAGATGTGTTTCCGTAACGGACCAGTGATGTGACTCAGCATAGTTGTAGTAGTAAAATTGGTAATTTGAATATATATGATACCGAAGAACCTGCTACTTGTATAAACATATGTGTTATTACTACTGAAAAGGGATAATAGATTCCAATGAGTAACTTTGTAATAAGTTAAAGTAACATGACCATGATACCAGAAAGAGAATAAAAGTAAAAATAGGATGAAGCTCTTTGAAACATAGTGAAGGTAAGGTAAATTTAAGACATTTATAGTACATGGTATACCGTGCTCATCTCTGTATCATTGGCTCTGGTGAATAAAAACCCACTACTCTGATACACACAGCAAAATGGATTACCACAGTTTACCTTTTCCAGGTACCCATTCATCAACCAGATCAAAAGAGAGAATGAACACTTAGGAGGACTGTACAACTACAAATATGATAACAAGTTTAAGAACAAATATGTTGCAGAGCTTGAAGCTTTGAGGCAGTTGCCAGGAGTGATATTTCCCTCACCTCCATTGATGGCAGGCGAGCTGTCGCTGTTCTAGCCAGCTTCTGTCCGCGCACAGCACGCCCTGACGCCTCCTCTGGGGTGAAGTAATTCTCTTTCTGCTACCGCACCACCTTCTGCTGCTCTCGGCCTCATGTTGCTGCTGTTGCTGTGCTCACCACAACACTGGCAACAAGAAGGATACATAAGGAACTCCTTCCTTCCAAAAATATTCATAACAATCTTAAATATTATACATTTCTCTCTGGAGTTATTTCATTTGAACCTTTCAAAGGGAGTATTTACATCGTTAAAAATTATACAAGGGCATTACTTTGTGAATGGATGTGATTTCAGGCACACAATTCTGGGAACATTTAATGAAAGAGGGGACTAACCAAACTCTAGCCTACATAAAAGTATTTGAAATAGAATAATTGTGAACTCGGCGATCCCAGCAAACCAGGTAATGTTACAGAAATATCACCTGATGGACAAGTGCTTTTTTTTAATTGTCCTACTGAGCTCTACCTGCCATCTGGTGGCCTTGTGAACTACTAAAAACTATGTTTTACGCAAGGACCAAATAATTTTTCTTACTGCTTTTTGGTTAGTATTTAGAAATCACATATTTTTTCTCTGCTGTGAGCTACGGTATAGAGACACTTGACCCTACTAATAGTATTTAAGAAATGGGGAAATGCACAGAAATAGGAAATTTAAATATATTTTTCCCACATAAACATTCGTCATATGCTTATATGTTGTTCTTTTTGTTCAATATAATGAATGTATTATTATAAGATGCTAAAGATGTGTATTATGATTTAAAATTAGAAATATGAAATAAGTATAATACTTGCTCCCTGCAGCGCACAAAAATGTTTAGCAGTTAGTGTAACAACCCCATGCTCTGATTGAGGGACAGAGGAATTGCATTTGCAGAGGCAGCGGTAGCTAGCTGCTGGGGGAATGTTGTGGGAGGGCAAAAAATTTCAACACTACCTTCCACCACTACTATAAGATTTTGAGAGCATAACACCAGATGGCAGGTCCAGCCTAGTGAAGGTCTCAATCAATTAAATGCCTTTAATACTGTAGGAAGATATTCACTTTCCCTAGACCTTGTTACGCTAAAAACTCTAACCTTTAAGGCAAACCAGCTTATGTCTTCACACCAACAAAACATTCACGTAAGCCTAGGTTTCCCTTAAGTCACATATAGCAGTCACTACACACCAATGGATGATCTAACTACAAACTAAAATACATTATCTTGCAGCCCATACCAAACCACTCATACAGTATGTGACAAGACTGCAGAAAGTAGATAAATTTGATTATATACACAAGGGCGAGGGGGCGGCGCATGCAGGGCCAGAATTACCTGCCTGCAAAATTTGAGAGGTTAGGGTTATACAGCACTCAAAATGTTTTTTCCGACTTAAATACAGGACATTAAAACCAGGGGTGTGGGAGTCGGAGGAGTCGGTTACTTTTTGGTCGGAGTCGGAGTCAGTAAAATTCTACTCAACTCCTAACATTATCACTTATCGAGTAATGAAGGAAGTTTTTTTCTTTTAAATTATCTGATGTTGTCTATATAGAGCACGTAATTTTGGATGTAAATACATGTAAGAAAAGGTCCTCAAGTGAGTCTATCGCTACTACAAAGGGCATCTAAAAAAAAAAATAAATAACAACAAATAAAAAAATAAATAAATAAAAATAAATAAATAAATAAATAAAATAAATGTTGAGTCGCAATTAAAATTTCCCAGAGGGGTCGGAGTCGGAGTCGGAAAATTTTAACTCCCACTCCACACCCTGCATTATGCTGGCTACATGGGAGTGATTTATTAGTGAGTGATTTATTAGTGAGTGAGGGGAAAGAGATAATGTAGCTGCAGTAATGGGAGAAACTGCCACTCTTAAACCTACAAGGCTTCATTTTACATACTATCCAAGTCTTTGGGCCATTGAACTAACCATGAAATTTAAAGAAAAAGGAGATTATCGGTAGATATCATGGGTGTCTTTTCATGTTCATGCCTTGTCAAACTATAACTTCAGTCATACAATCATCATGGAATATCCACAAGCTATATGAAAAGTCTTAAAAAATGTGGGTGTCTAAGACTGTAGAACCACAAGCAGCAAATGATGTGGTTGACAAGTCTGCAGGCAAGCTACCCCAGGAATTTATCATTATCTAGACTTACGCAGTATTTCCCACATCTATGGTATTTTCAACCTCCCCCATAACTCAAAAAACTAGTGTGTTTACACGCTGCTTCGTGTTCTCCACTGCATTCCCACAGGCCCCCAGCCAGTTTTTTGAGTGAGAGAGAGAGTGAGTATGCGGCAAACACTTGAGTAATACTATACGTTAGAACAAGAGGTAATGAGAGAGCTGACCACTAAATAATTCACTTTTCAGATTTCTGAAGATAGGCCAGGTCACTTTAGATAAGCAGTTTAGAAATAAGGTGATATCTATAGGAAGATGTGGAGGTACTTCACCTGTTACAATTGAATACTCTTATGGTTCATCTAAACTAGAGACACGCAAGTTCTCACAATAGACTGATTCTTAGGTCGGCTCGGCTGACGCCAACCTACAGTCAGTCTGTCGGGGCAACACTGGCAAAGGTCTGCATATTGGGAGGAGCAATCTTGAACAACAACCTAAATCTTATGCTGGGCGCGTAGTCTTGTGTCTACTCAGGTCCAGGAAAAAACCAAAAAAAAAAAAAAAAAAAAAAACATCCTAAAGGGGAAAGTTAATGGGGGCAAAGCCCCCCATTAGAGGTTGTTAGGTCTTGTTTGAATAGATTAAAACAATTGGGGGGGTTGAGGGAAGAGGAGAAGCCTCTCTAGAATGTTGTTATTTAGTTTTGTTTGGTTGAGAGAATAATGTGGAGGGCAAGAGGGCAAAGCCCCATAGGAGGAGTTATGTAACGTTGTTTCATTAGGTCAGATGGAAATAATAATGGCGGCGGGGAGGGACATTTGTCCCTCGTCAACCAGTTAGGTTACAATTGTTGAGGCTTGATTTCAACAATGTAATTAGGGATAAGTGGAATTAGACTGCCCAGGCCACCACCTATTTTTACTGCATAATGTGGGAGGGAGGGGGCTGACACACCCACCTGTGATAGCAGTGATCATGTTTATAGCCTACCTTCAAATAAATACACCCAAGCCCCCACCACCTATCCACCCTGTTGGCCATTTTCGAGGACAATACACACACGGGGGAAAGCACTAACCATGAGGGGGCGGGGGTCAGGGGGGTCAGGGGGATCCCCACACGAATTATAAATACCCACCTGTGGAAACAAGGTCATGTCATAGGCTCACCTAAGCCACCATTTTTACCCTGCTGGCCACACCGGAAAATTAGAGACACGGGGGAATTAGAGCCTGGGTCGGGGGTCCAGGGGAGGCGTGAGGGGTCAAATACCCACCTGTGCTGAGGTGGGCGAGGGAGGGCCACTGAGGAGGGTCTTGGCGTTGCCCACAGATCAGCTGATTGCGTCAGCTGATCATCGATGGCCTTCCTCACTGCTGTAAGGACCGCCTGTCTATTTCCATGCTGACTATCCTCATTGCCTGGCGAATGCTGGATCAACTTCTGTAAGTGGCTGCACGGTTTGCTGGTCCCTAGAAAATAGATGTAGTCTGTGGTGGCCTGTGGTCCGTATTTAAGCAGTCCCCCTAAATCAATAGGTTGGGCTTGGATTAAGACGTTCTCTAGGGCGTCACTTCGCTTTTAGCTTCACCTTACAAAGTCCTCAATAAACGGCGGCCCTGAAGATTCCGTGCGGTCTCAGAGAATAATGGATGAATCTGTGGCGTGTCCAGAAGCCGTAGCGTTAAATAGTCCCTCAATCCCACACAGGTTGGACTGATTAAAGATGTCTCCTAGGGGCGTCACTTCTTGCTCTTATTTAACGCTTTCAATGTCCCATTAAACGGCCTCTAAGCTTTTGTGGGCCTCATGAACAATGGAACAATATATGGAAGGTCTGTCCAAAAGTAGTACTCGTGTGGCCAAAGACTCTCAAATTAATCAATAGTTTGTTATGAAGATCTCTATTAGTCACTTCTATCTTTTATCTTACCTGTATTTAATACCTGAAGCTTTATGGGCCTTGGATAATGGAGTAGAATATGGAGTCTATCAGTACCCGTGTGGCCTGAAGACTCTCCCATTAATCAATAATTCTTATTAAGATTCCTATTAGTCTCACTTTCTTCCTTTTTATCTTGCCTTATTAAACGTCTGAAGCTTTTTGCGGGTCTTGAAGCACGATGGGAGCACTGCGTGGTGGTGATGGAGTCCAGTACCTGTGTGGCCAGGCTCTCCATTAATCAATAGTTGCCATTAAGATTCCCGGCTAGTCACTTTTCCTTTTATCTTGCCTTATTTAACGTTTGAAGCTTTTTGTATGGAGTCTTGAAGAATGATGGGAGCACATAGTAGATGGAGTGTCAGTACCGTGTGTGCCAGACTCTCCCATTAATCAATAGTTTGTCATTAATATTCCTGTATTAGCTTCTCCTTCCTGTTATCTCGTCTTATATATAAGCCCAAACGGGTGATATAATACTGGTGTGGCCTAGAGTGAGTGTGGCCAGCAGTCAACCACACTATTAGAATTAGGCATGTTAAAATGTGATAATGCAGAATCCTGGGTGCTTCTCTTCTTGCTCAAGAGGTTATGGCAGGGGGTCGAAGCTCCCCTAATGGGGGGGTCTGTAATGCGCTTTCAGCCTGCCAGCCTATGTCTGGGGCTTCCTTGTACCTCGTGTGCATGACCACGTGGGGTTTGTCTGCATTTTGGAAGCCGCCAATGGCCTCTTAAAGCTATGACTCAGTTAATTTGAATCTCCTAACATGGTAGCTACAGTTTTTTTTTTTTTTTTTTTTTTCGTTGGGAGAAGGCAACCCCCCTGTAGACGGCCGGTAGAGATATGCTATGTAGCCTACTTTTATATAACATGGTGTCCTCACTAAACCCACAAATCACTCAGGATATTATGTAAAAAGTAACCACCATTTGTCAAACTCAAAGAAAGTGATTGAAGCAGGGATAACTAGCAACCTCAGCTTCAATCACCCCAATTAATAAAAAAAGACAATACTGATCAAATAACAAGCTGTCAGTCTGTAATATTACTAACATGTATTGCACTGGCATATAAGACCTGTGGACAAACTCATTGACAATAAAATATGAGAGGAATTGTGAGCACTGGAAGCAGCCTAACCTTGAAATGTGAAACAAAGAAGCACCTCAGGTCTCAGCTTTACCTAGAAACACCATAATTTTGTAAACCATGACACCCAGATCTTAGTTAGGGAAATACCATAAGTGTAAGAAGTAGCAGTACATATATAATTGCATAGTCAGCCATCAATGAACAGGTGGTGAGGAATATTTATGCTAAGGGGAGACAGGTGAATTCCTAGATTAAGAGGTAAATGGAGCACAAAAGAGGATTAATGTTCTCATATACTTAAAAAATATAATGTGTAAGTAGCAGTATGGATATATTAAGTGAATAGACAAGCCATAGAAGATCATGAATATAAGCCAAGGGGAGACATGCAGGTGGTATTAAATTAAAGGGTGTAAATGGAGCACAAAGAGGATTAATGTTCTCATATACTTAAAAAATACCATGTGTAAGTAGCAGTATGGATATATTAAGTGCATAGACAGCCATAGAAGATAATGAATATAAGCCAAGGGGAGACATGCAGGTGGTATTAAATTGAAGGGAGTAAAATGGAGCCACAGCAGGGATTAATGTTCTCATATACTTGTACCATGTGTAAGTAGCAGTATGGATATATTATGCATAGATTACAGAAGATAATGAATATAAGCTAAGGAGACATGCAGGTGCTATTAAATTATAAATAAGTACAAAAGAGGATTAATGTTCTCATATACCTACAAAATACCATGAATGTAATTAGCAGTACATATAAATTCATAATCAGTCATCAATAAACAATATTGAAATATAAAGCTAAGGGAGGGAACATATATGGAGCCAGATTATGGGTAAATAAGGCACCAATAAGGTGAATTAATGTTTTCATATACCTAACTAAATGATATAAGTGTAAATAGCAGTACAGACATAAGTGCAAAGACAGCCATTTAAGTAAAGGTAGTGAGGAATATAGGGCGAATTCCCTGGGAGCAGACCAAGCTAGATGAAGAACTAGAGGTGGAGTACAAAATGATTTAATGTTCTCATATAATTAAAAATACAAGTGTAAGTAGCAATGTGATACATATATAAGTATAGACAGCCATAGAAATAGAGATAGTAATATTGGCTAAGGGCAGACTATTGTAAGGGGTGAAGAGCAGTTGGATTAATATTCTCATATACCCTAAAAAATACCATAAGTAAAGGGATGCTAGTAGCAGTAAAGACATAAGAAATAAGGGATAGTAAAGGTAGTGAGGAATATAAGCAAGAAAATAAGGGGACAGTGGTGATATAAACAAAATAGGGATGAGGTAGTGAGGAATATAAGCAAGAAAATAAGGGATAGTGGTAAAGATAGTGAGGAATATAAGCAAGAAAATGAGGGACAGTGGTAAAGATAGTGAGGAATGTAAGCAAGAAAATAGGGATGATGGTGCGTAATAGGTAGTGATGGTATAAGCATGAGAAAATAAGGGACAAGTGGTAAAGGTAGTGAGGAATATAAGCAAAGAAAATAAGGACAGGGTAAAGGTAGTGAGAATATACAAGAAAAATAAGGGACAGTAAAAGTGCAGTGAGAATATAAGCAAAGAAAAATAAGGGACAGTGGTAAAGGTAGTGAGGAATATAAGCAAGAAAATAATGACAGTGAAGGTAAGGTAGTGAGGAATATAAGCAAGGACCAATGGTAAGGTGATTGAGGAATATAAGCAAGAAAATAAAAACAGGGACAGTGGTAAAGGTGAGTGAGGAATATACAAAGAAAATAAGGGATATGTGGTAAAGGTAGTGAGGAATATAAGCAAGAAAATGAGGATGATAATGGTAAAGGTAGTGAGGAATATAAGCAAGAAAATAAGGGATAGTGGTAAAGGTAGTGAGGAATATAAGCAAGAAAATAAGGGATAGGCAGGTAAAAGTAAAGAGGAATACCAATAAGCAAGAAAATAAGGAGACAGTGGTAAAGGTAGTGAGGAATATAAGCAGAAAGAGCGAGGATAATGGTAAGGTAGTGAAACAAACAGAAAATAAAAGCCGGACAGTGGTAAAGGTAGTGAGGAACAGCGAAAATAAGGGACAGTGGGTAAAGGTAGTGAGGAATATAAGCAAGAAAATAAGAATGACAGTGGTAAGGTGAGAATATAAATGCAAAGAAAATAAGGGATATGAACATAAAAGGAGGTAGTGAGGAATATAAGCAAGAAAATGAGATCAGTGGTAAAAGGTAGTGAGGTAAGCAAGAAAATAAGGACAGTGGTAAAAGGTAGTGAGGAACAGACAAGATTAAAAAGGGTAAATAGAACAAAAGATTGGTGATTAATGTTTCTCATATATCTAATAAAATACAGTGTAAATTTGGTAGCAATGCAAGATACAGAGTGCATAGAGAACCCCCAGTAGTAAAGGTGAATATAAGAAAGCTAAAAGGGAAGGATAATGAGATAAGAGGCCAGATCCATACAAGATGGATTAATGTTCTACTTTACATAAAAATACCATAAGTGTAAGTAGCAGTAGATATAAGTGCACTTAGGACCAATGCAGTTGAAGAAAGAAAGGAATATATGCTAAGGAGGATATAAGCTAATGGGAGCTATAACGATTAAGGGGTAAATGGAGACACATATACCTAAAATACCAAAATTAATTTAAGTAGCATACAGCCATATAAGTAAAGGTAGTGAGGAGTATAAGCTAAGGGGAGGAATATATATGAACTAAGGGGGGGCAGGTGGACTATATAGATTAAGGGGTAAATGGAGCACACATACCGTACTTAAATACCTACAAGTGTAAGTAGCATACAGTAAAAGTAAATACAGTAAAAGATAATGAGGTATAAGCTAAGGGGAGGTATAAGCTAAGAGGGGGAGCAGGTGGAGCTAGATTAAGGGGTTAAGGGTAAATGGCACTTTATATACCGTGCCTAAAATACCTCGTGTAAGTAGCATACAGCCATATAAGTAAAAGGTAGTGAGGAGTATAAGCTAGGGGAGGAATATGGAGTTAAAGGGGGGGGAGCAGGTGGAGCTAGATTAAAATTTTGAAATCAAATGGAGCACAAGGTGGATTATCGACACATGAGGCCATTAATATGCAATACAGCCATGGGACCGTCTCCACGCCCTTCTTTGTGCTTTGCTGGACGTGGAAGGGAAGCCAAGACAGGGGAGGAGGAAGGAAGAAGGACACGGGAAATAAATCATAATGCCATGTGTGTCCATGGAGCCAATTTGCATCCATGTCCTGCAGTAGGTCATGGAGCGCTGCAGGTCACAGTGAGCCAGGCAGGTCCACAGCAGGTCGTGATGAACGAGATGCAGCAGGACATTGTTGCAGCTGCATTGTTGATGTGTGGAGAACGGAGAGGGAGGAAGGAGGTCGACGCCAGCAGAAGGAAGGAGGAGGAAGCCGAGGGGGGAGGAAAGGAGAGAGAGAGAGAGAAGAAGAGGGAGAGGGACAGTGAGAAATAAATGCGCAACTAATTTCCTGGAAGCGGCGCAATGTATTAACATACGCTATCACATCAATAATTCCAGCACCGGCACTATGGGCAGGCTCAGGGAGACACATGGCTCAAAACCCACAACTCTTGCCATGAATTAAAGAACAGGCTTTGCAACTGTGAGGGTGACCACTGGCAACCATACTGGAGGAGTTCTCACGCTGAGAGAGAGAAGAGAGAGAGAGAGAGAGGAGAGAGAGAGAGAGAGAGAGAAGGGATGCCTCACTACACAAGAGTGGCGGCGGGAGATGTTAAGTGTCTCCCATTTACACCTGGGCCCGTGAAAGGTGTAGGAAGGGAGGCAAACAGGAGAAGAGGAGAGCAATGCCTCACTACACTGCCCTGACAGCGGCAGCACCAGCCAGGGAGTGACTAAGATGGGTTACCAGTCCCGCCACTACTCGCCAACAGGGTCACCACCACCCTCATGGAGTACCAGCCCAAGGAGATGGCCAGATGCAGGCAGGTGACAAGGCTTAGCTTCTCCTGGCTCTGGGGGTGCCAATGGCAGGCAGGGAGGCTCTTCTGCAGGTGCCACTCCTTTGGTCACCCCTGCCTCTGTTCATCCTTAGTGTTGGTGTTCAGCCTCTTTTCTCTGTTCTGTCTCCTCCTGTCACTGTTCTATCTAATATGTGTGCCCTTGTCTTGTCACCATGAACCGTCAGACGCTCCTACACTCCCACCTCTGTCTTTCCTTGTGTTAATGTCAGCCTCTGTTCTCCGTCCTGGTCTATCCTCTGTCTCTTTCACTGTTCTGTCTGTTCTGTGCCCTTATCCTGTCTATCAAGTCTGCTACAAACCGTCAGACAGCTCTACCTCCCCTCTGTCCTTCCTTGTGTTAATGTCAAGCCTCTGTTCTCTGTCCTGGGTCTTAACTGTCTATCCCTGTCCCTGTCATTGTTCTGTCTATATTGTCCTTATCCTGTCTGTCCAGTCTGTATGAACAGTCAGACAGCTTGACTACTGCCTCTGTCCATCTTCCTGTGTTAATGTCAAGCCTCTGTCCTCTGTCTACCATTCTGTCTTATGTGTGTCTTCATCTTGTCGTATAAACTGCAGACAGCTCCTCTTCCTGCTACTGTCCACCCTCTTAGCTGTCCAGCCTCTGTTCTCTGTCTCTATCCTATCACTGTCAAGTTAAGTCTGTGTAAACTGTCAGACAGCTCCTCCACTGCCTGCTGTCACTCCTTCTAGCCTCTCTCCTCTTACCTATCAGTCTCTATCCTCTCTCTTATCACTATTCTGTCTGTTATGTTTCTTAATCTTGTCTGTTAAGTCTGTATGAACTGCCAGACAGATCCTCCACTGCCCGCCATTGTCCACCACCTAGTGCCCTCCTATCAGTCAAACCTGTCGATTCATATTTGATTTTTTCTTGTTCCTTTATCTTCTTATCTCAAGTCTGTGCTTCCCACCTGGATAGCTTCCCATTGCATGTCCTTACCACCCTCTGTCAAATGTGCTAAATTGTAGACCTTTAAATCCACCCTTGATGCCTTGGTAAGCTAACTGTTTCTTCACTGCCTTGCACTACCTACTACCTTACCCAGTGTCAGGTCAGGATTGCCCTTGACCATGAGCCCCCATAATATCCCTCATGACAGCTCTACATTTACCACGATGCCACTCCCTGACAGTCCCCTTGATGACCCTGCACTTACCTGACAACCCCACATCACGCAGCCCAACTTGACATGGCGCCCCTCCCTACCCACACACACCATGATGGCTCCCCTGACAGCCCCTACACCCATGACTACCCACACACCATGACTGGCCCCCCTGGCAGCCTTCACTTACATGATGGCCCCACATGTCATGGCCCTACACTTACCAGACACCCCTCCCAAATGGGCCCACTTGTACCATGACAGCCCCCTCTGATGGCCCCACACATGCCGCGATGCCCTCCATAATAGCCCCACAAATACCATGACAGTTCTACCCCCTGATGGCCCACACATCATGGTCCCCCCCCCAATGGCCCTCTACTTACTCGATGGCCACTCCCTAACAGCCCTACTGACTGATATTTTGGTAAACTGTCACTGAACAATGAACACTTAAAGGGCAGCAACTGCTAGTTGCTTTATTTTCATCTTATTATTTTGAGCTAGCTGTAAGTGGGGTCGTCCTAGTCAGAGGTGCCTTGTCTCTAATTGGTTACCCACACATGCCCCACTTTTAAAGCTATTCCTCTGACAATGTAGCTCAATAATTAAGTTTGCTGCACTAGAAACTCTTCCACTTTCACTACTACTAATCATGGATATTAATGTTAGGTTAGGTTATTTTTATATCAAGTTTGTATACAGGAAGTGTCAGCTAATATTCAAGCTGTTCTAGATTAGATGGTTTTGTGTTGTCAGAGTAAAGTAAATGTAAAAGAACACAGATTGTTTTCAATAGATAATATGTTGTAGACAGAACATCTTTGTTTGCTTTAAAGACAGGTTCAGTGTTTAGTAAATTACTCATTGTTGTGGCTAAATAAAATTATATGCATTCCTGCTTCAACATACAATTTCAATACACATTTCCAGGCACATTGTACACTAAACAATTCAGTGTCTACTTCAAACCCTTAACATTTTTATGTGCAAGATTTTTCTGCCATTTTGTAGTTTATTGTTTTAAGCCAATGTTCTGACATTGTCCATCATTTCTAGAGCCAGTGTACTGCCAGTATTTGATGGGCATAGCACGGAAGACCAAGGTAAAGATGCTGCTGTTGGTTGTGCTTAGAATTTACTGGTTTGTGGTTGGTAAGCTGTGGAGATGATTTTTTTTTTTTTCATGAACATCTCAAGATAGGATGCCAAAATGAGTCCTCAGAGGCAGCGATGAGGTTTAGATCAATTTCATGTGCCACTAATGATTCAATAAGCCTCTTAGTTATTTGTAAATGTTGATAACTGCAGCAGCCTCAGGTCCAACACCTCCACAGGGTTATGGGAGTACTGTGACTCTCAAGTGTGTCCTCAGGGACTTATGCAGTTGAGAAATAAATGGTTGTTTGTGTTTTGTGACTCAAGTGTGCCAGGGCAGAAGTCAGTAAGTTTAGATTTGGGATGAACTGTTCTAAGTTAATGATGCAGTTCAGCGAGTCAAAGCTTTCAGCACAGCCTGTCAAGGTTCGATGTGGCAGCTTGTAGCCTTATACCAAACCATTAACACCACATGCCCTATAATGATGGCAGACTGGTTTCAGGAGTAACAACAATATAGAGCAAACATACTGGAAAGGAAATAACTACCAGATTTAAGTAATGACAAATGAGTAGGTTTTAAATGTTTGGTCTACAAACCAAGAAAAACAGCTCACATCTCGAGTTAGAGCTAAACCAACATGCAGGCTGAAGGTTAACATTGGTCTAACCCTAAGCCAGCTGCTCCCCAGGACAGTCAGGAGACTGCTCCGCCAAGTGTCAGCTGGACCCTTCGCCCCAGAAAACATGCAAAGGTGAGGGTCAGTGTCTTTCGGCCATCAATGTTGCAACAGTTTCTTGATGTCAGCAAACTAATTCACTAGGTAGTGAGATAAATAGTAAACATTCCTTGCTGATGTTCCTTTAGTAA
Organism: Eriocheir sinensis; assembly: GCF_024679095.1. Lineage (NCBI taxonomy): Eukaryota > Metazoa > Arthropoda > Malacostraca > Decapoda > Varunidae > Eriocheir > Eriocheir sinensis. The sequence goes on from NW_026111738.1 coordinate 46,937, forward strand.
TCTGAATATAATAGTGTAAACAGACTGACTTGCAAGCATGTAAACAAACAGATACAAAAATAAACCAAATGTTATCAGGGTTAGTCTAGGGCTGCAGACAGAACATCCTTAAGGATACAATACAGCTCAGACAACCATTTATTCATTGTGGTGTGTTCCATGCCCCCATCCCACCCCTCCTTTTGCAGCTCCTGGGACTCGAGATGACCCACTTCTTCATCAATAGGTACCGCAATGTGAGTGGGATGGTGACCAAGAAGCGTGATGCCTTCCTGCACATCTCAGACAAGATGAACCAGAAGGGCTATGATGTTACGCCCTACACCGTGGAGAAGAAGTGGCACAACCTGATCAAAGCGTACAAAAATGTCCTCTACCGAGCCATCACATAAAGGAGATGAGAAAATCAGCTGGGAGTACTTTGAGGTGGTGACACTAGCCTTATTGATGCTTTAGGAGGCTACTGTGGTTTGCTAATACTTTACTGTTTGCTCTCTTGTAACTTTCTGTTTATAGAGTAAGGGATAAACGGTTTTACCAAATGTGAACCAAGCACTGGATCTTAAACTGAAATATTTTAGTAGTATTAGGTTGTCAGTGATTATAGCCTTTAGCAAATATCTGATTTTTGCTGAATAAAGAGCAAACCATAAAAGGTTTGTTAATAATTCTTTCAGCTAACCATATGGTGAATCTAAAAGTTTATGGAAAAAAAGATGAACTAGGACAATGCTTGCATAACAGTCTCTACCTATCTACATCTTTGACGTCCTTTCCCTTGGTGGGAACTTCTCCAAGGGAGAACATGGCTGGCGTCTCAGTTTTCCCTGTCCGGGCACTTCCTCTCAGCTCGTCCAGCCCCTTGCCTGCCAGCTCTCTCTCCAACACTCATCCACTCTATTGATCCATTTCACTGGTGGTCTCCCACTGATACCCTTTCCTTCAATCCTACCCTCATACACACTTCAGGAAGTCATCCTTATTCATTCTTATCACATGTCCAAACCACCTCAGAATGCCCAGTTTTACCCATTCAACCACTCCACAATCCACTCCTGTGGCTGTTATACTCGTCTTCATTACTTTCTCCATCCCATTTTGACACACCACATGCATCTCTTACATAACTCATTTCCAATGCACGTATTCATGACTGCTGTGCTAAATTCCACGTCCATATCTTTTAAATTTTATGCTGGCACTGACCAACAACAACATGCCTAATATTACCCAACAAAGCTCACTGACAGTGTTGTGGTGTGTTGCAGGAGATGGATGACATCATCAAGAACAGCACCCCGTCACTGCCGGCCCCCGGGAACCTGAAACGCTTGGCCATGTCCCGCAAGGTGAGCCCCAACCCTGTGGCCTCTCCTGCGTCGGGACCAGAGACCATATCAGTGACTCCAGACTTCCTTCCCAGTCCCCCCTCCCCTGATGTCACCACCCCCAAGACTCTGCCTGCCTCCTCCCCCTCGATGGCAGAGTGCCCCAGCACCATCCCGTGCGCCCCCTACAGCTTCCCGGCCGGCCCCTCGTCCACAAGATCTCCCCCTGGGCACCTGGCCACAAGCCCTATCTCCTACGTAGTGAACCCCTCCCACCCGTCCCTCCCACCTTCAAGCTCAACCTCCACCTAGTCACCTGCTGCGCTGGGCGCCACCTCCCAGTTCCACCTACACTACACCACCCAGCACCACTTCCTGCCCCCACCACCACCCCACAGTGCACCCTCAGCCCCCTACCATCCTCAACACCCCCACCGTCCCCCCGCTGCCGCCCCCTGTCTCGGTGCCGCTGGAGCCTCAGAGTACAACGCCGCTGTCCATGAGCTCTGAGAGCTACATCACCTACACCCAGCCCGGGGAAACCTCCACACTGGCTCAGGTGAACGTCCCCACGGAGCTGCCGGCAGCAGCCCCACAAGGTACAAACAACACTAAGGGTGACGAGGCGCCCAAGAAGAAGACTGCCATCACACTCAGCAAGAGGAGGAAGTGGAGGCAGAGGAAAGCCAAGTTCTTTTACAGCCGATTCCGCCGCCCTGACTGGGAGCTGCTGGTGGCTCAGAGAGACATGAACATGCAGCTCAAGACTCTCAACTCCAACATCCGCACCATGGGCCACTCCCTCAACGAGAACATCCTGGGCCTCAAGCGTGCGGTGGAGCGCATGGTGTCCATCATGCTGCAGAACAAGGCCGCCTCAAGCTGAATCTCCGTTTGATGTTGTTTTTTCTCCTTTGGTTCCATAGATGTTAAGCTCACAATGTTGTGTATATGGATGTGTCCAGCCTGCCATTACTTGACTTACTTGACTCTTGTTCATCCCCGAGGCAGGAAAGGTCGGTCAGCACTCAAAAGTTGCGGTAAAGTCACTGTGGACTTCACCTGGATGGCCACAGATGCGATGTTGAACTCCTTGGCAAAATCAGATTGTACTTGATTATATTTGATGGTTGTAGGTAAAGTGTAGTCACCAACTAGTCTTTCATGTTTAACAGACAAAGACAGACAGACAGACAGAAATAGTACAATTTAGCTTTCACATCTTCCCAAATGTAAGCTATCTTTCATGTCCACCTTTTCCCTGCCACTTTGTCTCCTCGGCAAAGTGCTGCCGAAAACGGTTTGTGCTTCTGATTTACTAACTTTATCGTCCGTGTCACTTGAGGATTCTGTGAATTGTCTCTTCCTCTATCTGAATATGCAGTGATATGGTGTGGCCAAAGGAAAGCAATTGTGATTCACTAGGAAGTATGAGTAATGTTTTCAGTGGGAAGCATGTGTTTATTCCTTCCTGATCAAGAAAAGTTTGTGACTGCAAACTTTATATTCCCATGGGAATTCTGTGGCTCAGTATTAGACAGGTCTAACTAAATCTGTTTCAAAGCTGGAGTTGAAGTATCACAATCATTAAATTGTACCAGGAAGTCACAAAAGATACTGTGTAGCTGATCTCAAGTTTTCCATTATGAAACTACTGACAATTCACTGTTCTTTGAGAGTTCAGTGAAGTTGCTGCAAGATCTCAAAGAAGTCAAATCATTCAAAAAAAGACATTTATATGCAGAAGAATCTTCCCGCCACAGCACAGTGACAATCTGTACAACGAGGGTGGTGCTCATCAAGAATATTCAACACCAGCCAAATTTGCTTCTCATGACAACACCGCAGAAGCTTAGGCTCACTCCAGACCCAGTGCATCTTCCTTCACTGTCAGGTGAACCGCTGTGCAGGGAGGAAGGAAACGCTCCCATCTGTCCCGTCCAATCCGGGAAATAAATCCTGGTGCTTTCACTAGGTTATTGGATCCCTGAGGCTGAGGTGACTTTCTGTGGTGGTGATGGAGGTAGTGTAGAGAACGTGACCTGATGCTGGTTGGTGTGTGTGTGTGTGTGTGTGTGTTTGTGTGTGTGTGGGTGCAGGTGTGTGTGTGTGTGATGCAGCGACTGGGAGGAACTGAAGTGCTACAGTGAAGTGCTCTCACCAAGTGAGAGTAGAAGTGTAATCTCTATCAAGACGAAGATGATCTTTTCTTGATGTTGTTTCCTTGACAAAGTGTGTTGCTTCGTTGCTTCTTTTCAGTCCAGTATTAGAGAGCTTTGCCACCAGCAAGAGACTGTGATAGCAGCAAATGGGAAACTGCTGCCTAATGTTCTAGAGGTGTGGAAGGAATTTTCTGTTCTGGGAACCCACATTTTGAAACTTTGGTGCTGAACCTGATACATACTAGTGTTAATACTCATCATACAAGATACGGAAACAGTCCAGTTGCCCGCCCACGACAGAGATGCAGTGATGTGGTGTGAAGTACACTCCACTCATCAGACTAGAACACTCCTCCACATACTACAAGTCCACACGACAGGCATCCTCTTTCCTACCAGTTTGTTCACAGTCGTAGGACAGAGATATGCGATATTCAGTTCCTTTAATCCAGAGGGTTTCAGATTCTTGGTATAGTGTCTGTGTATTTGGAAAACCTTCACTGTATAGTGTTGAGGTGCCATAGACTCCGTGTTACTGTAGTTTAGCCATTTTTCACTTTTGAGGCGCAAGACTTATGCGATCGCAGCCGAGATGCACTGGGGCACTGCACTGTTTAACGTTCGTAGCACAAATTTTTGGATCCGATGTGGTGCTGTGTGACGTTGGTTGCGCGTTGTACGGAAAATCAAATCACTGTTATGTAATAATTCTCTACACATCCCCCTCCGAGAAAGTTAAGTGTTCTGGTGTAGTGTTGCCACCCCCTCCCATCCCCGTCCCCCTGCCCGCCCAAGTTCATGTCACCCCAGAGTTACGGCGCAGGTTCCCGAAGATATCGGTATTTAGTGTGTAGTGTTTGAGTTGTGTGTTGCCATTGCAAGGGTTCGTGGAGATGTCAAGGCCCACGCAAAGCAAGTCACTCAGTACTAAGTGTGTTTTGTGCTGTGGTGTCAGCTGTGTCATTCTGTTGCTGGTTAATGACAAAGAGAAAACCTCCATAGTTCCTTATTCTGGTATCCTTAAAGTAAGAATGGGTTCCTGAAGCATTCCTTTGTCATTAACAGCCAAATAAAATGACACTGATGATACTTTGATGAGGAGCCCTCAGTAAGAAAACTATCTGTACCTTTTTAGTGGGTGACAATACTATAAAGCACACACAGAGGCAGCTGACACCTTTGTATTATAAGGGAGGTGTGGTAGCTGAATTAACAAAGGAGTGTGAGGTCGTTCATTGTTAAAAGCTCGTATGGTGGATTAACATAGCGTGTGGTTATTCATCTTTAAAACTGTTCATAAATGCTACTTTATGTGTACAGAATAGATCTGGTAATTTCCAAACTCACCACACTCTTGGGTACAGGTAATTTTGGTGCCGTGGGTTCCGTACATGAATGTTGGTGATCCTTTGAACTTTTTTTTTCCGTTTTTATGTGTGTGATGTCAGCGTTTTTTAGCAGATGGTATTTATTTATAATTTTTTTATTCTCACTCTCTCCTGTGTGTTAGGATTACGCCTAGAGCAATAAAAAGACGAATCCTGGAGAGGAGAGGTTACGTTAGGGCATTAGTCGCTCTCGCCACGATAGAAGACAACCGTTTGACTGTTTCTTACAACTACGTACTCGCAGCTTCTACTTCCTTTTTTACGTTGATAGTTTTAAACTGCTTTATGGTTTTACTGATGGCTAGTGATGACAAACAAATGAACGATATTTTCCGTTGAGAATGGTTATAGATATTTTCCCGATCTTTGTTGTTACATACGTGGACACTGCTCATCGCTGCAGCCTGTGCAAAACAAAAAATGCATAAAAAGACAGGAAAAACAAAAACAAAAAAAACTTATCCCTTGTCACTTGCTTGAGTTGCCGGTGGAAACGTTTTGCTTCTGGTCTTCACCGAGGAACGGCATATTTTTTATTATGCAAAAAAAGTTATAAAAGCTTTAATTATGAATAACGGTGTAACATGTGAGAAGGATGTCATTCTGGACTTGTATTTTTTTGTATAATAGGAGGAAAATTATGTGATGTTTTATTACGCCCGAGTGGAATGTGGTGAGTATAGTGATGGAAGGGATGAATGGTGAGGAGGGATGAATCATGAGCATGGTGAGAGTAGGAATGTATGGTGACAAGTGAATGGTTAGTATGATGAGTATGGTGACAAGGAGTGGATGGTGACAAGTGAGTAGTTAGTATCGTGAACAGGAGTATATAGTGACGAATAGTATGGTGACAGTAGGATGGTATGGTGATGGGAGGGGTGATTGTGAGTACAGTGAGTGTCATTAACCTATTTCTCACACCTTCCTTTCTGTCACTATCATTCCACCTCATTTGCTTCCTCACCTTACCTTCCACATCCGTTCTTCCTCTTCCCCCTTCTACTTTATCTCCCTCCATCTCTTCCTACTCCATATTCATTTCTCCCGCTCTTCCTCCTTCCTGCGCCTTGCCCTTTCATTCCTCCTTCATTCATCATCTTCCTCTTCCTTACAGCTTTATTATATTGATTCCCCTTTACCTCCTTAGTCCTCCATCTCTTCCTACTCCATTTCTCCCACTCTTCCTCCTTCCTGCACCTTGCCCTCTCATCCCTCCTTCATTCATCATCTTCCTCTTCCTTACAGCTTTATTATTCATTCCCCTTTTCCTCTTTACTCCTCCATTTCTTCCTTACATCCATTCCTTCCATTCTTCTTCCTTATTGCACCTTACTCTTTCATCCCTCCTTCCTTCATCATCTTCCTCCTCCTTTTAAATTATTTGCTCTTTCATCTCTTCTTTCCTACCCCATTTTCACTCCCGCCATTCTTCTTCCTTTCTGCACTTTCCCCTTCATTCCTTCATTCCTCGACTTCGTGACATACTCATTCTAATTACTTGTTGGTGGGGTGAGTGAGGAAGGTAACAACAGCCAGTCAGTCTATCAGTTACACAGTTATATAGTCACACAATCAGTTAGTCACACAGTTAAAAACCCATCCAGCCAGTTAACTAGTCAATTGTGTGGTTACTTCATGTCACAATCAGTTGAGTCAGCCAGTCAGCCACTCACAGTCAGCCAGCCAGTCACACAGTTTGTCAGTCACACAGTCAGCCAGCCAGTCACAATCGGCTATTAAGTCACACAGTCAACAGTCAATCAATCAGCCATTCAGTTAATCACATAGTCAGTCAGTCAGTCAGTCAGTCACAATCGGCTATTAAGTCACACAGTCAACAGTCAATCAATCAGCCATTCAGTTAATCACATAGTCAGTCAGTCAGTCAGCCAGCCAGTCACAGTCAGTAGGTGATTAAGTCAACGGACAAACAAACCCATAATTCAAATACGTAGTGAGTGATGTTGTGTAAGTGAAGTTCGGTGAGGAGAAAGGAGATGGAGCCAAGGGGTTAGGGTACTCGTAAAGGTACATCTAAGTAACTTTCTGCCATTGTGAACATCTTAAAAATAACGGGGGATACTTCGCGTCCCTTTCCCGTGTTTTGTGTGCGTGGAGTGACTTGTCAATAACCATGTCACTCGTATTAATTAAAAAAAAAAAAAAAAAAAAAAAAGAAAGCCGGAAAACGAGCTCATGTGACATTGCCTTGACAAATAACAGGTGAGTAGTGATGAGAGAGAGAGAGAGAGAGAGAGGTGGGCACAAAATATTTTTCTCCCGTTTTCGAGGTCAACAGTATTACACCGAGCACTGATGGGAAAAATGCATGTTTCATTGGCCATGACTAAATCTCTCTCTCTCTCTCTCTCTCTCTCTCTCTCTCTCTCTCTCTCTCTCTCTCTCTCTCTCACTCAGTCAAGGAGAGAAAATTGTTTTAGAGGCTAAAGAAAGAGCAAAGCACGCCCGAAAACATTAGACTTCACCATGATGCCAGGCGACGAGTAAAAAGATTAGTATGTCAGGCAAAGCGTAGATATGAAGAAAATATTGCAGCCAACTGTAAAAATAATCCGAAATCCTTCTTCAGTTACATAAACAACAGAAAGGCGATCAGAAGTGGAATTGGACCCTTAACAAACAGCGACGGTGCACTAGTGACTGACAGCCAACACGTTGCAAACCTATTAAACAACTACTTTTCCTCGGTGTTTAATACTAACAGTCCTCCCACCACTACCACCAACACCAGTACTGATGTAAATCCCGAGCATGCATTGCCTAACTTTGAAATAACAACCCATGAAGTCTTGAAAGCCCTCCAATCACTTAAAACATATAAAAGTCCTGGACCTGACAAAGTATATCCTACTCTACTCAAAGAAACAAAGAGCGAAATACTCTCCTCCCTCACAACCGTATTCAATATGTCCTTGCGACAAGGCATCGTCCCTTCGGATTGAAAAAAGGCTAACGTGACACCGATTTTTAAGAAAGGAGACAAAAAAGTACCAGGTAATTACAGGCCCACTAATCTAACTTCGGTTGTAGGTAAGCTACTTGAGAGCATAATTAGAGACAAAATTGTGAGTTACCTTGAAAGCCACTCATTAATTGGGGACTCACAACACGGCTTCCGTAACAAAAGATCCTGCCTATAAAACCTATTAACCTTTTATAACG